>NW_025360810.1:0-2352 GCF_016433145.1 Gracilinanus agilis
AGGAAAGAAGGAAGGAAGGAAGGAAGGAAGGAAGGAAGGAAGGAAGGAAGGAAGGAAAGGAAGGAAGGAAGGAAGAAACCTTGCTAGAATTTTATTTTCAGTAAGAATATAGACCATGAAAGTGGTCTGCCAATATAAGTGGGGTTTCATAATGCCTTACCTTTTGAGTTAGACTGATGAAGCAGTGTTAAGATTTTCAGAACTGAAAAGAGAGTTCTCTGGAGATTAGGACTTTAATCACCCTTCCTCTGTCAGAGCTCCTAATCCCTTTCAACTCAACAATTCAATTGTGTAGTATGCACTTTGCTAGACTTAATGTGCAGAAGATCTGCACTCAGAGCCTTTCTCTGACATGTACTTGCTGTGTGAATATGGGTAAGCCAATTAATCTCTCTCAGCTTCCAAATCTAAAAATAATTATAACAGTTGGGATTTCTATCATTCCTACCATGTGCCAAGCACTGTGCTAAACATTTACAAACATTATCTCATTTGTTCCTCATGACAACCCTGATAAGTAGATGCTGTTGTTACCCCCACTTTACAGTAAAGGAAACCAAGGCAAACAAAAGTTAAGTGACTTGCCCAAGGTCACACAGTTAATACCTGTCTAAGGCCAGATTTGAACCTAGGTCTTCCTGATTCCAGATACAGCACTCTATCTCTTGCTCTACCTACCTTTCTTAATTACAAATTAAAATATTAGACAAGATAACCTTTAAGGTCCCTTCTAGCATTAGATCTATGTTCCTTTCATCCTATGATGTGCCAGGCACTGAGCTCGGTACTAGGGATACAAAGCCAAAAATAATAATAAAAAAAAAATCTCTGCTCTCAAATAGTTCTCTGATGGCTTTTGCTGTCAAATTCTTTCCTCAAGGAACAAGAGCAAAAGGGTGTAGGCAGGGAGCACCTAGATAGCTCAGTGGATTGAGAGCCAGACCTAGAGAAATGGGATCCTGGGTTCAAATCTATCCTCAGACACTTCCTACCTATGTGACCCTGGACAAGTCACTTAAACTTCCATTGCCTAGTCCTTTCCACTCTTCTTCCCTGGAACCAATAAACAGAATTGATTCAAAGGTATAAGGTAAGGTTTGAAAAAAAATGGGGGTATGGGCAGGAACAGAAAGTCTTCTTCAGGGTGTCATCTCCATATCCCAACTGTGATTATGTAGATAAGTACCACAAGAAGTTAAATTACTTGTTACAAATCATTTGTCTAAAAGCAGAAAGAGGGCAGAACGGATAACCACGTTCTTTGTAATGCTGAATGTCAACACACCAGGGTCAATCTTGTGCTCGGCACTATCAGAAGATGAGGAGAATTACATTAAGTATATTGTTCTTGGCATGACAGAGCTAACAATCTGTTGTGGAAGAACACACAGACCAATATGATAGGAAACAATCCAAATCTCTAGCCTAGCACATGAACCATTACTGACCCTCCACAATTGTTCAATTCCTTTTTTAGAATGACAATGCAGAGCAGTATTTTTCTTAAATGTGAAACCTCAAACGGATGGACCAAGTTTCATGAGGGATGCTACTTTGAGGGATGGCACTTTCCTCCAAAAGTAGACAAGCTGAGAAGTTTATCTTCTGTCCATAGCAAATGGGCAGGAAAAGTATTTACTCTGTGCCAGGCACTGGGATAAGCACTAAGGATCTAAAGAAAGGTTAAAAAATGGGCCCTCCTCTCAAGGAGCTTACATTCTAAATGCCTAGCCAACTTGCAAGTAACTAAATTTGAGATACAGTAAATGGGGGACAACATAAGACAGAAGAAACTGGCATTTGGGGGAACTAAGAAAGGCATTTTGCAGAAGGTAGGAGTTTTGCTGAGTCTGGAAGGAAAACTAAAGCTGAGGTAAACAGTCAGAGCATTGTAAATACTGGTGGTTGGCTGATGCAAAGATATGGGATGAGACATGAAGTGTTTGTTGTCTTTAAGAAACAGCAGGTAGGGGCAGCTGGGTAGCTCAGTGGATTAGGAGTCAGACCTAGAGACGGGAGGTCCTAGGTTCAAATCTGACCTCAGACACTTCCCAGCTGTGTGACCCTGGGCAAGTCACTTGACCCCCATTGCCCACCCTTACCACTCTTCCACCTATAAGTCAATACACAGAAGTTAAGGGTTTAAAAAAAATTAAAAAAAAAGAAACAGCAGGTAGGCTAGTGAATTGGAAGTAATAGGAACTCACTGCACCTCACTGAAATTCAGATTTTGGAAAAAAAAAACATTTTGTAGCTGAGTAGAAATGGACTGAATTAGAGAGAGGTTTGAGACAAGGAGACAAATTAGAAGGCTATTGTAAGAGTTCAGGTGGTGACTGTCAGAATGGAGAG
>NW_025360811.1:0-2585 GCF_016433145.1 Gracilinanus agilis
GAAGAGAGGAGAGGAGAGGAGAGGAGAGGAGAGGAGAGGAGAGGAGAGGGGCCACCTCTCTGGACATGCAGGAGTCTTCTGGCCCCAAGTGCCCACCTCCCCAGCCAGGCCCCTGCCACTGAGCAACACTCCCGCCCAGACCCACCCATCTAATCGTCTATCCCGACCGGCCTCTGCCCCGAGGTGGGCTGCCCCCCCCCACCCCCAGCGGGGCCAGGCCGTGCCATCTTACTGTTTACACTGTACATATCTCTGTGTGCATGTTATAATGCTTCTCGCCCGTGTTTGGGAGCATCCACAGAGTGGTTTTCCTTTTCCTTCTCCGAGATGTATTTATTGGTCAGAGTATCTGTTCTGTGACTCGCTCTGTGCCCGTGCCCTGGGCACACCTGTGTACCCCCTGCAAGCCCTCGATCCCTTAAAAATGGCTGCTGTCCTTGTCTAAAGTCCAGCAAGCACTCACTCGATGGCCAGAGACGGGTGGCCAGCGCTGTGCGGCCCGGATCGAGGCTGATGTTTCTGGTTCTGCCATCGAACAGACCCGAAGCTGGTAGCTCCTGGGAAAGGTCTAGGAGAGAGGAGGCCGTGTGGTAGAGTGGCTGAAGGGCCTGCCGGCCTCTTGGAAAGAGGAAGCCGCAGATCCGTGACCTACCTCTGACAAATCCTGGCATTACAGATTTTCCAAACCAAACCAAACCATCACCTCTCCTCGGGGCCAGAAGCACAACTTTTCACCTTGCCTTGCTGAACAGGTAGGTTCAAGATGTGCCAAGAGTCCCAGACGAAGAGGCGGCCATCCCGGCAATGAGCAAAACGTGCAATTGCAAACAGAAGCAAGCGAACAGGTTCCTGGAGCCGAGATCCACAGACCTGGCCGGCTGTTATCTTGGGTGCAGTATCAGACTTTTCATTTCCTGTATACTCACCAAACTAATAAGCCCTTATCTTTCGGCTACTGTTCCCAGCCCAGGAGAAATTAGCCAGATCCCAGAGGCCCTCGGGTTTCCGTTCACAGCTTGGGAAGGAGCCCAAGGCTTTAAGGAACTTGGAGCTAGAAAAAGAAAAAGGAAAGAAAAAAGAAGGAGGGAAAAGAGGTCATTCGAGGATGTAAAAGCAGACAACGTGGCCCAGAATTACCATAAGGGAAGGCGAATGAGCTGAAAAATGACCGTCATTTCAGAGGCACCAAACTTCTCCCATACACAAGTAAAAGGGTCCCGTCATTCCCAATCTATAGTGTCTAAGGGGGTGGGGGGAAACGCTGGCTTACCGTCATTCCCAGCCTGTTGCATGCACGGGAAACTCGCTTTTGGCTTAAGAGAGGCTGCTGCTTCCTGATCTTCTCCACCCCTCTCTTGTAAGACTGAAATCATGTTATCTCAGGCCTGTATTGCACCCACTATACTCAAGGGGACAAATACAAGGTTCCATCATTTCCAGCCCATCCCACCCTGTGGGGCAGGTGGAGAGCTTTGAAGATGGATGGAGGGGCTTCGTTTCCAACCCTCAGACGAGGCTGAAGGTGGCCTCCACTGGGGTGGAGAGTCCTCAGAGGCTGAGAAGAGCAGAGAAAAAGCAGTGTGCTGTTTTCAACTTGCGAGGATCCCTGGAGGGTTTGAAGGCCAGCTGGAGGGAGTCCACGTCCCCAGAGTAAAGCAGGATCTGGGTGGGGTAGGGTTCCAGGTAGACCGCAACACCTAGTCAAGCTTCCAGGGTGGTGGGGAATTGGCCAAAATTGCCCAGTGGAGAAAGGGGACCCCACAAAAGGAAAGGAACTAAGGTTATTCCTCTGGGAAAAGGGAAGACCGTCACAGCCTTTGGCTTTGAGCATGGAGCAGGAGGAAGCAGGCAGATGCTGGACCCTGTGACGATCGATGATCGAAGTGGGCATGGGAAGTCCTGAAATGGAGAGGGTCCTTTGCCTAATCCTGGGGGATACAGAAGGAAGATAAGAGAGAGAGCAGAAGTGCCCTAGACCCATGGACACCACCACCCCCCACAGCCTGGCCTAAGTGCTCTCCATTAACCCATTGTAAAGTGAATCAAGTCTGTCCTTCCATCCCCTCCTTTGTCAGACCCCTCTCCCCAGGTGCCTAGTGCCATCATGGGCACTGCCAGTCCAAGGCAGAGTCAGCTTTCCCAGTCTTACAACTGGCTTATCTGGCCAGGGAAGATATGGGCAGGCACTCCTCCGAAGCCAAGGGACTGAGCATATCAGGGAGTCTGGAAGGGGTAATTTCCTGGAGGCTGGCCTCCCTCCCACTGCCAGCCCCTAGCCACCACTCAGTGCCATCTCTGTCAGAATCTGTGCCCCAAGGGGCTTCTGTGGAAACTTGTTCTGATGATCAATAAAACACCATGCTTAGTAATCTTGGTCTCCGGTTTTCCATCTGTGGGCTGGACCTGAGAGCTATAGCAACATCCATCAGGGAGGATGATCCGAGTACCAGCAAGAACTCAGTGAGTTTAGTTTTTTTCTGATTCTGTTTTAATTCTTTTTTTTAGTTAACAAATATTTGTTTTTGACAAAAAGGAAGAAAGAGAGAGAAAGGGAGAGAGGGAGGAGGAGAGAGACAGAGAAAAAG
>NW_025360812.1:0-5731 GCF_016433145.1 Gracilinanus agilis
CAATTTGGAAATAGGTCTTGATCAATGACACATGTTAAAACCAGTGGAAATGCATATCAGCCATGGGGCGGGGAACTCGGGGGGTGAAAGGAAAAGTAAGAGCATGAATTATGTAACCATGTTAACTTTTCCAAAAAATAAGTATTAATAAATGTTTAAAACATTTTTAATTTAGGAAGCTGAGTCTTCCTGATTATTTGTGCAGCATTGTAATCACTATGTCACCTAGTTGCCTTAATAACAACTAAACTTAGCTGAATAATTAGTGACAGTCTTAGATTAACATTCTTATTGGAGGATGGTAGGAAAGGAAAAGAACAAAATCCTATATTATGTTTTCTGTATTTATATGAAAAATATGTAAGCATATAAGGGAGAAAGAGAGAATTCATAAATCACGTCACTCTGTACGATATACCTGCATGTTATTTTTGACCATTAAACTTTGTTTAAACTTCTTTTGAGTAGTGGCATTATATTTCACAGTATATATTGAAATGATCACAAAACTAGGGATGAAAAGTATAAATTATAGTTAGTAATCTGATTATTTTTATCTTCCCAAGATTTAGCATATGGATACTTAGAAATATCTTAAAATTTGATGAAGTTTTTTCCCACTTCTATACAAATATTAATAAAACATGTAAGTTACCAAAATATAGAAAAGTGACATATATAAAAAGAAAATAAATATACTTTTTGAATGATTCATTGAGATTTTTTATGAATATTATCTATACGGATATTTACTATGTTTTATATTTTACCCCCAACTTGACAGAAAAAGAACTAAAATTATAAAACTACAAGGAATGAAATTGATAAAGATATAGAATGCGTAATTAAAACAAGTAATCAATCCAACTTATCAAAGCAAAATACTTAGGACTAAAATAAATTTCAAATACAAGAAATAATGTGTTTCAATTATGCTAGCTTTTAAATTGAAATGTAACTGATTAAGTCAGTTTCCATAATAAGATAAAAAGTGTCTAGAAACAATCTAGTTAGCAAACACTTGACATACTTGCCAAGTGGATGGATATGGAAGCCAAAGGCAGTTAGTTGAAACTAGTTTGTTAAATCTTTCAAAGAAGGATGGTGGCTGATTAAGAGCAGCATTAATTTATAAAACAAAGAGAAGCAATTGAAGATTCAAGTCATCTTGAAAGAAAGCTTTGTACGAGATCTAACTAATCAAAGTCACAATGGGATCATTTAAGGATGAAATTAGAAAGAGGACAAGAAGTAGAAGACAGAAATATTCTAAAAAATTATATATTTTTTCACCATCAAGGATCAAGACACTTGAACCTTCAACATCACAATCACAGAGTCATTTACTAGAGATAGAAATGTTATCAAAGATAACAAAATATGGAAAAAAAGAGAGATTAGAACACCAGTAAATGAAATTCATGGTGGAAGTCACAATTTTAAGAAAATTGAAGGGTTGATTCACAAAGTATCTAAAAGAGATGAGATAAAAAATTTTAAAAAATCAATCAATATTAATTATAAAAATACAATAATACCAGTAACTCCCAAATACCTACTTCTAAACCATGCAAATTTTTTGAATCTAATCTACAAATACCTCAACAGTATTCTTAATAAATGTATTAGAAACAGAAATTAGGAACTAGGATTGACAAGGAAAGAGGAAGAGGCAGAAGATTAGCAACAGATTGCTTTGAGTTATGAATATTTATTGACTTCCTTAAATTTATTTTTGCTTTATAAAGAAGAGATTGACCAGATAAGTTGTAAAAAATGAATTACAATCATAATCTTGAATATAAATGAGTTGAACTTACCAATAAAAAGGGAGTGGGAACAATAGATAGTAGAATATAATCATATTTTGTTTATAAGAAACATATTTGAATCATATTTAAACAGACAAAATGAAAGGATTAGGTAGAATAGAATCTATTATGATTCAAAAGGATCCACAAAAGCAGAGATGGGATTTATGGTTTCAGACAAGACAACATTAAAAACAGATATGCTTTAAAAAATAAGTAGAAAAAATTTATTATGTTTAAATTCAACAAAATAATGAAACAATAAAAAATTATACACATACACATTAATTAACATGCTGGTTAAGGACTTAAAGAAGAGGCTAATTAAAATACAGGGAGAAATGGATTGCAAACCAATAATTGTTGGAGAATTCAATACTCCATTTTAAGGCTTAGATAAATCTAATTAAAAAGCCAAAGAAAGATGTGAAGGGCCTGAATATCATTTTAGAAAAAAGATATGTGAGTCAAAATTCTAGTGATTCTTTAATAGGAATAATTAATAGTACTTACACACATATGTACATTATATTCTTATACACACATAGATTTACTTGGTACTTTGTTTAAAACCAATCAAATTCTAAGTTAAAAGGGATTCATAAATAATACAGAATAGAAAACATACTGAACATCACTTATTCACTGTCATATAGCAAATATATTCAATTGTCAATATTTGAAGATTTAATTCAGACTTGAATGGAGATTAAGTGCTATAATTACAAAAAAATGAGTTTAATGCTAAGAAGGGTAACAAAAGAGAGTGATGCCCCTCATTTGTAGTGAGACCCACATATTTTGAAGATTGTCCTTGTGTAATTTAAAGGGAGATAGAATCTTCTCCACCTTCTCCAATGGTGACTTTCCTTCTTTCCAAGAGAAAAAGAAGGATGTTAAATCCAGAAGTCACTCTTTTTTCTTGTATGTATGTATGCTTGTATATGTATTGTTTATCTAGGTGCAATTCCCATCTAACAACTGATAACTTTGATATTTCTAGGGAACTGAGAAACTCCAAGCTCTATGCCCAAAGCTTGATACCTTTGTCACCAAATGTCAGTTCTGCAATGATCACATATAATGATTTGCAAATAAACCTATTCATTCAAATCATAAAGAACAGAAATCAGAGAAAATTTACGTAGGAAAATATATACTAGACCAGAAACAGCACATAATTTCTCTCTCTGGGAGCTAGATGACTTAGCTCAACGATGAGAGAGCCCTACATCTCTCCCAAGACTCACCTGAAGTCTCTTGAGTAGCAAGCCAGGAAGAGGAACATGATGGAGATATCTAATTTCTCACATGCCTTCTCAGAGACTTTTTCTTCAGCAACCTGAAGTGGAAGAGTCCTCTTCCATCTTCTCTCTCAAAGCTCAAAGCCAACTCAACACTTGACTTGAGGTTTGACCAGCCTCAAAGGGAAGTGGCCCTTAGGAGTCACAAAAAAGGATCCAAACAGGACTTGTAAGTAGAGTCATTAAAATGGATTATGGAAGATTGGTGCTTAGTTGTCAATTACGGTATATCAATAGGTTTTTGGACCTGAGTTACTACAGTTTAGCAGAAATTCTATTTAGATCTACATCTTTTATCATATTTCACAAAAATAAATTCCAAAATGTGAATAATATACAAAAACCAACAATAAAAATAAAGGAAAGAGGAATTATGAATATGGGGAGAATTCCTAATTTAATGAGGGATAGAAGTGATCATAGGAGACAAAAATGTACAATTTTGATTATACAAAATTAAGGTTTTACAAGATATATCGATGGAATTAGAATTAGAAAAAACAAGTTAGAAAGATCTATATTTATAGTCTCATCTTTCAAATATATGAGGAAATTATTATGTTTCAGCAATAGTTTTCTATGTCTAAGAGCAATCTTTAGAATTGGTCAGTTAGACTGTCTTTTTGTTAAGAAGTATGGTTTCTATATATACCTTTAATTTCACTGAACCCTACCAAGTATTTCAGGTGGATAGATATTTTTGTCCTCAAAAGAAAGTCCTTATTGTTATCTTCTTTCTAGAAATGAATGTATAGCAAAAGGAGGAAACAAAATGGAAACATCAGTTGTATGAAGACAAAGCAAATTGTTGTACATAAACATGATGAATACTTATTAAACGATAATAAAATGATTATGAGGAATTCAGACAAATATGGGCATGTTTATGTGAAGTGATATAGAACAAAGTAGAACCCAGAAAGCAATAATATATATGAAAACAAGACAAAAACATTCCAATATTTCTTATTCCAGAGAGTAGTGTTGGTCATAAATATTATTGATAAGTCATAGAATTAGTTGTTATATGATATAATTTTAAATTGCCATAAAAAGGATATGTTTTTGTTTTAATTAGTTTATAAAGTAAAAACAACTTGAGTATTACTTTTTATTATCAAAAAACAAGGCACTTTTACAGTTTGTTACTAAGATTTACAATATGTATTCTTGAATTTTTTCTTTTTATAAAAGTACATTTTAAATGACATTTTTAGCTGTAAAATATGATTGTCATTATCAACTAATTATATGAGCTTTGGTAAATCATTTAATCTTTTTAAGCCTCAGTTTCCTCATTTATAAAATGAAGAGATTAGATTGGATCACCTCTAAGTTCCCTTTCAATTCAACTAATCCTTGATTCTATGGTTCTGAACTGAGTATAAAGGTACCCCCATCATCTGTCTTTCTTCATTGTTCCTTCCATCATCAATGTACATATTTACATGAACATATATCCTTCAGTTACTATGATCATTTCCCAAGCCATTAGATTTTGCGATTAAGAGATTTCCCAGGGTTAAAATATAATATGTATTCTTTCTTCTTCATAGTTGCTTTAAAGAAAAAATTCAAAAGGCAAGAAAAAGCAAACCTTCCCCTTCAACAAAACTTTACTTGTGCTGACTGTAACTCCAATCAGATCACTCTTTTACTGTGGTAAATTCAATACTGTCCCAGAATTCTAGTTTTTACTTACTTCTTCCTATGCAAGGCTAGGTTTGTAAACAATCAATTCTTTATTTAAACTTAGCAATTTTATTGAAATGGTAAAAAAGGCATTTTTATACAGTAATTCTTTTATTTAGTGCAAGTTCTTTTTATTAATAGTTATAAATTCAATTGTTTTTCATAAATGTGCATTTCATTAGCAAATAAAATTATGAAAGACAATAGAATCTGTTATAATTTATTTCATTTTCTATTTAAGATATTACCAAACAGCTTACAATTATGCTGGCACACAAATTCACCTGATTTAATTAAAATTATTTAATTAGAAATGAGCCGGCTAACAAAATGCAAGGAAGAACAAAACAATCCAGTCAGTCTAGGAGACAGGATGAAATTAAAGAGATATTCATTGCAATTTGTTGAAGACCTAATGGGCATTTGCTTACTTTCTAATCTAGTCCCACAGCACATATATACATACATATATAAAAATATATATGGGTAATTTAGGAATATCTCTTGGTTATAATTTACATAGGAATACTGAAACAGATGAACACAAAGATTTCACCTTTTAATAGAAGTATGAAAACCCTACAGGAGAGATGCTGAACTACACAAGGACCTAAAAAGAGACCACTTAGGAGCCAACACCAGATAGAAATATTGAAAGGACAGTAGAGACATAGAGAGTAAGTACATATGCTTTAACAGCAATTATGCTTTGCTACATCTACATTCCCACAATATTCAATGTGGAAAGACAGAACCTGAATGAAAAAAGAGTCAAGGACAGACATTTGAGGAAGGCTGTCATGTGAGGTAAGAAGGATGGATTAGCAGAGTTACATTTTGTCTGGGATCACCAACACTCATTTGTGCTAAAACAGAAGAAAAGAATCCCACAAACAAAAACAATATATATATATACATATATAT
>NW_025360813.1:0-1046 GCF_016433145.1 Gracilinanus agilis
AGGAAGGCACCAGATCTCAAATGAGAACAATCTGATAATGGCTAAAAAGACCACAGGACAGACTAAGAAATAACGAGCAGGCAGAGAGGGCACGTGGGCAAGGCCACTCGATCCAAACTGCAGGGGACGACGCACAGAAACCGGGGCGAGCTCAATCCTTCCTGCTAGATGACCCGGAGAGGCGTAAGGCGGGGAAGACAAAATGGACAATCGTGACTGAGGAAGTGGAGAGGGTGGAAACGTGGCTCTGCTGCAGGGAGCATTTTTCAAGCTCTAGGAGGAACCAATTCAGATTTACAGGAATAAAAGCCGTTCTTCCCCAAGTGGCCAGAGGATCTGAAGAAGCCGCTCAGCCAGGGGAGAAAAGGGTCGCTTCATCCAGAACTGGAGACGTGCAAATAAGAGCTACTGACCCTGGAGAGCCACTTCCCAGCCATCCAATCAGCAAAGTTCACGGAAAAACCAAAAAAGCCAAATTGTGGAAGGGATGACTGCTACTGCTGCTGCTGCTGCTGCTGCTGCTGCTGCTGCTGCCACCGCCACCTCCTCCTCTACCCCAACTCAGCCACACAGAGACGCTCAGACCGTTCATCTTGCCATCATCAGCCCATACCAATGCTGTGTTCGGGCCTTCTGGGATCCCCTTCTCCAACCAGAATTGGTGGCTTTTTTCCTCCCCTTCCTTCACCAAACCTCTCTGTTAACTCGGGACCTCCTACCCCTGCTCTCCCAGGCCATGAGCCCCACACTAGCCACTCTCTCCTCTTCTACCCATCTCGCCCCCTTTGCAAACCGGTTGGACTCTAGACTGACTTCCCCTGCCTTCTTAGCACAACTCTAGTTCCTCCCAGCCAAGCCTCAGCCTGGGCTCACTCCCATGGTTCCTCCCATTTGCTCCTACACGTGGGCTTCTGAACAAAGGTGGCGAGAAATCACAGGAGTGTTCTGAGGGGGTCCATGACAACCCTCACCTGGGTCCTCTCCCCCTTTCCACAGCGGCTCTTCCAGACATTCTCATCCCTCCTCAAACCTCCCATGGTTCTCCT
>NW_025360814.1:0-1693 GCF_016433145.1 Gracilinanus agilis
AAATTTTTTAAAAAATCATTTCCATATTATTCATTTTTGTAAAAGAGTAATCCTTTAAAACCAAAATCCCAAATCATATACCCATGTAAACAAATAATAAGTCATGTTTTCTTCTGGATTTCTACTCCCATGGTTCTTTCTCATAAGTCCCACAGAATTGTCCTGGATTTTTACATTGCTATTAGTAGCAAAGTCTACATTTGATTGTCCCACAATGTTACAGTCTTTGGGTAAAATGATCTCCTGATTCTGCTGATCTCACTCTGCATCAGTTCATGTAGGTCAGAAACCTGTGTACCTCCAGGATATTCCAAATCCATTTCTTGTCTAGATGCTTTAACCTCACTCTAAGTGGAAACAGTTTTATTCCAGCAGGTGCTCTGGATATCATTTAATCAGCAGCAGCAACCATGAGTGTTTATTATGTACTTACTAGGTGCCAGGACCTAGGGATCAAAAAAAGGAAAAAAAAAAAGACAAAAGATGCCCTGCTGGAGAATGCCAATTTTTACTTACTCATAAAAGAAGCCCAAGAGTTTTCCTGCTTCCAGAGCAAAGATAGTCAATGACAACAACCTCTAACATCTCAACTTAATGCTATTCAAATGTAAGGACTTTCCTCCCACTTTTCTCCTTTCCCTTAATTTCAAGCTTTGGAACCACTGTAGATTCTAAGTCCACATGGGTCCCATGTTCATTGTCCCATATTGTGAATAATAAAATAAGGAGCAGTCCAAAAGTGGATGGTGAAAGGGATGTTGATGGGCTTCCCCTCCAGAGAAGACTTCAAGGAGAAACTGGATAACTGATGGTCAGAGATTGTAGAGAGGGTTAAACTAGATGGCCACTGAGGTCCTTTCTAAATCTCAAATTTTGTGATTCTGTAATTCAGATTCTTAAAATAGCTCTGAAAACTGTTCAAACTGTCCCATGACTCCTTTTGTTGTATTTTTTCCTGGATTATGTAATTCTTCTGCTTTGTCATTCTTAGTGAGCAAATACTGCTTCTGCTAGTTTGAGGATGTAAAGTTTTTCGTAGGCTTTTTAAAAAACCCTTACTTTCCATCTTAGAATCAATACTGCATATTGGTTCCAAGACAAAAGAGTAGCAAAGGCTAGGAAATGGGGTTAAGGGACCTGCCCAGGGTCACATAGCTAGAAAGCATCCAAGACCAGATCTGAACCCAGGATTTCCCTTCTGTAGGTCTGGCTCTCAATCCACTGAGCCACCTAGCTGCCCCTTGTTTTGTTTTTGATAATTAGAAAAGGAAATTAAGAGTATGGTCTCTGAAGAAGTGGAGTTAGGGCAGTTAGGCGGCATAGTGGATAAAGTGCCAGGTCTGAAGTCAAGAAGACTCATCTTCCTGATTTCAAATCTGGCTTCAGACACTGTAACTCTGGGCAAGTAATTTAACCCTGTCGGTCTCAGTTACTTCATCTGAAAAATAAGCTGAAGAAGAAATGAGAAACCAATCCAATATCTTTGTCAAGAAAGCCACAGATGGAGTCACAAAGAGTTGGACACCACTGATAAACAACTGAACAACTTTGAAAGAGTTGGCTAAGATAGTATGTACTGATAAGAGTCCAAAGTTTTTTTTAATTGTTGCCTAATTGGTTGTTTCTTTTTAGTCAACCATGCCTTCTCTCACATTTATTCCCACTTTATAGAATCCATCAAAAAAAAAAAAAA
>NW_025360815.1:0-1016 GCF_016433145.1 Gracilinanus agilis
AAAAAAAAAAAGGTAAACATAGGGGCAATTAGGTGGCTCAGTGGATAGAGAACCAGAGCTAGAGTTGGGATGTCCTAGATTCAAATCTTAACCCCCCCAGGCACTTCTTAGCTGAATTACCCTGAACATTTCACTTAATCCCTATTGCCTAGCTATTACCACTCTTCTGCCTTGGAACCAATACATTCTATTGATTTCAAGATGGAAAAAAACAGTTTTTAAAAAAAGGTAAACATAAAATCATAATCTAAAAAATTATCTCCATAAGAACAGTGCTTGTTGATGTGAAAAAAAATCTCATTTCAGTATTTCAGTAGATCACAAACCCAATAGGAGCTAATAGCATGACATCGCATCCCTAAACATAAACTTTGATTTCAATAAGAGAGAAATAGTGTATTCTACTGGTCAGAATGCACTTGGAGTATACTGTGTTCAGCTCTGGGCACCATAGTTTTGAAAAGATGTTGTGTTTACAAACACTCAACAGTATATGTAGTGACTATACAATGTGCATGTAATGACTATTTACCTTGGCATCCTGGAACTAGAACTTCTCACCTGCTATAGGACTTTAAACTAATATGTAAGAAAATTATCTCTTATCAAGCTCTGAAAAACAGCTACAAATTTCAGTCAAAATGGATTTATAACCACCGTTAGGCATCATTTTTAGGAAAGTATATTTTGCTTTATGAATGTTTTAAAAAAATTTTTTTGAGTACAGATGAAGAGTTGAGAACACAGTGGATGATGCAGTTTTTAATAAAATGACAGAATTGGCATTACGCAATAGTAAAATCTACTATATAATTCATAAGATTAACTATATTTAAGCAAAAGAAATAACCTGAGGATTTGCATATATTCAAGGGTTAAGCACCTTACATTAAACAGTATTGATTTAAATTTTTTAAGTTTATTGACAAGTTAGGGTACAGCATTCTACTTGAGGGTCAAGATTAGAGACTATGCTTTAAAGACAAGACATAAGCACTATATATATATATATATAT
>NW_025360816.1:0-3732 GCF_016433145.1 Gracilinanus agilis
TTATTGCCATATAATTGGGCAAAATAGTTTTTAATGATTGCCTTAATTTCCTCTTCATTAGAGGTGAGGTCTCCCTTTTTGGGCAATGTTTTTTGTGGATTGGGTACAATGTCCTTCCTGGATACTCCAGGCCATGAGCCTCCTGGCCCTTAGCCATGTCAGGTCCAATGGCATGAACAGGATGTCCTCTTTAGCCTTCCTTCACTTTCTTTCCTAGCAAACTGCCTGGTGATAGGATAGATTGTCCACCAGAAATCTCTGGTATTGCATGGCCCCCTTTATTGCTGTAAATGTCAAAATTCCTCAGACCTGATCCAATGTCCAGGCTGCAAAAGCAGTCAAACCAAAAAGGGCACAGGAGTGTTTACAGAGGGGGACACTGCCTGGGTCCAGAATGCTGTAACTTGTTAATAATCCTCATGAAAATAATCTCTTGTGAAATTTGGGAGTTACCATCAGAACAGTTCATCTTTCTGTGCTGCTCAAGGCTTACAAAGGTCACTGCCTAGCTCACTGCCCCAGGCTGGTATGAGGAAAGCAAGTTCCATTATCCCCATTTTAGAGAAGTAAAAACTGAGTTTCAGAGAGGAACAGAAACTTGTTCTTAGTCACACAGCTTATAAGTGTGTCAGAGCTAGGATGTGAACCTGGTCCTGAGGAGGCACTATTGTAAAGTGGTTGCATCCCTTCAGACCTTTTATGTTATTGATGATGACGATGGCAATGCTGATGGTGAGAGAAGGCTGCATTTGGAGGTAAGACTACCTGTGTTCATATCTGAGTGATTTGATGAAGGTTACAAAGGTTGAAAATAGTAGAGGTCAGATTCAAACTGGGTAAGTCATTTCATGTCTGTCTGCCTCAGTTTCCTCATCTGTAAAATAAGCTAGAGAAGGAAAGGGCAAACCACTCCAGTGTCTCAGCCAAGAAAACCCCAGTGGGGTTAAGAAGAGTGGACCACCAACAAAGGGAATAACATAGGGTTACTTTGAGGACTGAGTGCTTAGAACAGTGCCAGGCACACAATAGGCACTTAATACATATTTACTCCTTTCTTCCAGTGTAAAATGAGAGAACCATTCCCACTCTAAGCTGATGTTCTTAGGAGCCCAAGTCTGTTGGCAATACCATATTGCTTAATATGTCAATCCCTGGAAAGAATTCACTCAATTAATGCCTTAGAAATGAATTAGTAAAGGGCAGCTAGATAACAGTGAATAGAGAACCAGGCCTAGACACAAGAAGTTCTGGGTTCAAATCTAGCCTTAGATACTTCCTACCTGTGTGACCCTGGGTAAATCACTTAACACCATTGCCTTGCTCGTACCACTCCTCTGGCTTGGAACCAGTATTAATTCCAAGACAAAAGACAAGAATTTAAAAAAGAAAAAAAGAAAAATCAATTAACATCTCCAAAATGCAGAACTTTTAGTTGCAGAAGAAACCAGAGCTCATCCAATCCAATTCTCATTTTATTGAAGAGGAAACAAATTTGTAGAATGGTCCATTTATCTACCCAAGGTCACATGGCTAATACAGAACAGAGCTGAAATTCAAAAGACATTTAAAAATAGCTACTAAATGCTGGTACTGTGCTAGGCAAAAGTGAGACAGTTCTTAACCTCAAGGAGTGTGCATTTTATTGGAAAAAATAGAATTAGATTTCAATATATACAAACATATACATATGTGTATGTGTTTATGTGTGTATATATACAGACTGGACATCATGTATGTGTATATACATATATGTCTGTGCAAAACATAAATACTAGGTACTTCTGAATGAGAGTGTGAGCATCTGGGGGAATGAAGAATGAAGTTGGTGGTCCTAGAACTGAATCTTGAAGGAAGCAGGAATTTTTGGAGGAAGGAGTGAAGTGGGAAGAGCATCCCTGAAATAGGGAGCAAGCTTACATCTTGGGAATGTTGACTGGACCCATTTGGAAGATGATTTAAATCCTGGACGGGCACAAGTCAGGGAGAGCAATCTGAAGGCTTTTGAAATAATCTAGGTTAGGAGGGTCTGTCCTGAGGTGCTGGGAAGGAACTAAGGGGAGAGAGAGGCTCATCAGGGAGAGACACTGATAATAAAAATCAAATAGGTTTTGGCAACTGATTGGATATGGGGTTGGGTGGCTACTTGTTGAATAAGTAGCTATTGAAGGAGTTAGCTTTTACTCTCTCTTAGGGACTTACCTCCAGGATCAAATATAAAAATCTTTTGGCATTCAAAGCCTTTTCTAACCTAGCACCAGATAGTACATTTCCAGGCTTTCTGAACCTTACCCTCCCATATACTCTAAGCGAGTGACACTGGTCTCCTGGCTGTCCCTTTTACAAGATCTTGCATCTCTCAGCCATTTTCTCTGATGGTCCTTCCTGACCAAAATGTTCTCTCTCCTCATCTTTGTCTCCTGACTTCTTTGGATTTCTTCAGGTAAGCTAAGATCCCACTGACTAGAGGAAGCTTTTCTAAATCCTTCTTAGAGCCACTTCATTCCCTCTGTTGATCATCCTCACTTTATCCTATCAATGACTTGTGTGGACATAATTGTATGTTGTCTTCCCCATTAGGCTGGGCTCAGGGATGGAAAGCTGGGATTGTCATTTGCCTTTCTTTTTATCCCAGGTGATCATTCAGGGATGCCTAAACCAGCACACACCCTAGTCAGTCAGCAAACTTGGAAAATTCTCTGCTTCTGGTATTCTATTATTTTCTATATCGCCTAGAGCCAGTAAGGGGTCCCTGGATGATTTTCTTCTTGGCATCCCCAGTTTTCTATTCTGTAAAATTAGGGGGTTGAAGTCAATGACGGCTAATTCTGTAATTTTATGACAACCTACATAACTTTCTAGCTGACCTGGGCAAGTCACTTAATCCTCTGCCTCAGTTTCTTTATTTGTCAAATTAGCTGGAGAAGGAAATGGCAAAACACTTTTTTTTTCAACACTTTAGGGCCCCATTTGGGGTTTTCTTGGCAACTAAAAGGTGATGATAAAATAAATGACCTCTAAGGATCCTTCCAGCTCTACCATTCTGTGACTATGATATTCAATACAGAACCCATTTCAATGGTTCATTTCCATCTCTATGCCTTAAAATAAATTATCTGGGCTAAAAATGCGTATATACCTGCCTACATACATATATGGTCATGGGGATTTGGGTAATAGGGGAAAAATCAGATTAACAAGTGCTTTTGTTTCTATTGAGGTATGTTTTCCTTTATGGAAAGTGAGGGTCCTCTCGTTAAATTGGCCTTTAAAGTGAATGCCAACCTGAGCACTGTAAATCTAAAGACCACTGCATTCCTATAAAGCCTGTCAGCAGTCTCTAGGGGTTTTATGGGCCCCTGTCAGATTACTGGCCCCGCTGCTCTGGTATCACCAGACACATGGACTCTATCCATCAGAGGAGGGGGATTAAGAGGACTTTATGGGCTGCCTTGCCTAATGATACAAACCCTGTGACTCACGCCCCCTCCCATTCTCCCACTTGGGGAAGGAGATGCTTTCTGGTGACTGTTAGTGTCTCGAGACTCTCCCTGGGATGTTTGCTCCCCCTCCCCATCCTTTCTGACCTTAGAGGGGGGATAAAATCATCTCCACAGGGTGGAGCACAAGAATATTACTTTGGGAATCGCTAAATTTCCAGAGACCTTCCCCATCAAGGACTATGAAGGAAACACCATCAGAGGTACCATTGTGGGCACGCCATGTACTCCCCGG
>NW_025360817.1:0-1107 GCF_016433145.1 Gracilinanus agilis
TGAAATTACCTATTCATGTCCCTTGCCCATTTATCATTTGAGGGATGGCTTGATTCTCTATGTGATGAAAATGTAAAAAAAAATTCTAGAATGATTCATGCTGTTGGAAAAGGATTGGCCTTATCCGTTTTCAGGTGGGTGCTCACCTAAGGAACTGCAAAGCTCCAACAAATCTTGGGAAATAGAAAAATTTATTAGGAGAAAAGGTTAAATGGCCAGGAGGCAAGATGAAGGTTGCCTCCTCAAAAAGGAAGAAAGGCAAACTTCTATAGTATATACAGATGGAATGTACAGAGGAGGAGGGAGAATGAGAGGGGTTTGGGGAGACCTTGATGTATAGTCATAAAAGCATGAAGGGTTATCACATATTTACTTGTCCATCTAGGGGTTTCATATGTGCAAGTCATCTTTTGTTCTTTTGTAGCTCATTTTCTGGCCAAGCCGTATTCTTGAGGTCAGGGGCCAGTCTGCTTGTCCCGTGTCCAAGATTTCCAAGGGTCCCTTGTCCCACCACAATACCATGAATGAAGAATGTTGCTGTTCAAATCAGAGATATTAGGTTCAAATCCTGGCTCTGACACCTGTATGACCTTAGACCAGTCATTTAACTTCCCCAGGCCTCAATTTCCCCATCTGTAAAGTGACAAATTTGCACTAGATATCCTTTGAGGTCCCTTCCAAGTTCTTGATTCTAAGTATATGGTGTTAAACAATAGTGGTTCATACAGTCTATTTTCTTATTAGCTGTGCAACCTTGGGCAAGTCACTGATCCTCTTAGACCCTTAATTTCCCTATCTGTAAAATGCTAGTCTAAATGACCTTTGAAGTCTTAGATCTATGATATAAATTTCTTTGTAACATCTCTAAGACTCAGGTCTAAAGTTCAGGTTTTTAACCAGTCACATAGTTAACCTGACTTGAAGGATAATTAATACTCTAATAGATTGTAAAATATGCAGTCAATGAAATGCTAGAAAGACTGTGGGAAAGCAGATACTTTAATGCACTGTTAGCAAAACCATGAAGTGGCCCAATCCAGTCTGGAAAGCAATTTGGAACTATGTCCAAAAAAAGCTATTTAGCTATGCATAGCTTTTGACCCAGTG
>NW_025360818.1:0-2546 GCF_016433145.1 Gracilinanus agilis
GGGTGGTGATGAAACCAACAGGTAATTATACCAACTGGCAGGTTGGTACCTATCCAAGCAGTCAGGCAGATAGGTGTTCACACCAATAGGCAAGCAGGAATTCCACGTGCTATTGTTATCCCCATTTTATGGATGAGGAGACTGAGGTTCAGAGATATTAAATAATTTTAGTGTAATCATGCCCCTAATAGGAGTCTAAGAAAGAATGTGAAGCCCCCAAGTACACAATTCTATCCACTCCGCCTCATTCTCTTGGTTAGATTGTTGTAGTCACACCAAAAGGCACATCACTCCAGAAGACTGAAGATGCAGAGAATAAAGAGGCATCTTTGCAGAATGTGAATTCTTTGGGGTTTTTGTTCAATCCTTTTCAGCCCTGTCTTACATTTTGGGAGCCCATTTGGAGTTCTCTTGACAGAGCAACTGGAGTGGTTTTCCATTTCCTTCTCTAGCTCATTTTACAGATGAGGAAACTGAGACAAAAAGAGTTAAGTGATCTGTCTAGGGCTAATAAGTGTCTGAGACCAGAACTGAACTCAGGTCTTCTGGACTCCAAGCCTGGCACTCTGTCCACTGTGTCACCTAGCTGCCTCATGAATTCTGTTGAGTTTTTGTTTAAACCTTTACTTTCTGTTTAAGCCAGAAGAGCAGCAAGAGCTAGTTAAATCGGATTAAATAATTTGCCCAGTGTGGGATTAAGTGACAAAGCTAGAAAGTGTCTGAGGCTAAATTTGAACCCACGATCTTCCATCTCTAGGCTCTATCCACTGTACTACCCAGCTATCACCCCCTCTCCCCTATAAATTCTTTAGGGTAAGACAATTAATCCTCTCTATTTTTTTATTTTTTAATTCTTACTTTCTGTCTTAGAATTGATACTAAGTATTGGTTCTAAGTCAGAAGAGAGATAAAGGCTAGGCAATGGGGGGGGGGGGAGGGATAAGTGACTTGCCCACAGTCACACATTTAATATTGATTCTTTTTCTTTCTTTTTTCTTTTTTTAAACCCTTACCTACCATCTTGGAATTAATACTATATATTGGTTCCAAGTCAGAAGAATGGTAAGGATGAAGTAATGGGAGTTAAGTGACTTGCCCAGGGTCACACATTTAATATTGATTTTTTCTTTTTTTTTTTTTTTAAATACTTTTCTTCCATCTTGGAATCAATAATGTGTATTGGTTCCAAGTCAGAAGAGCAATAAGAGCAAGGCAATGGGGGTTAAGTGACTTGCCCATGGTCACATATTTAGTATTGATTCTTTTTCTTTTTTTTTCCTTTTTTTAAACCCTTATCTTCCATCTTGGAATCAATACTGTTTATTGGTTCCAAGTCAGAAAAGTGGTAAGGGCTAGGCAATGGAGGTTGTGACTTGTCCAGGGTCACACATTTTTTTAAACCCTTAACTACCATCTTAGAATCAATACTGTGTATTGGTTCCAAGTCAGAAGAGCAGTAAGGGCTACACAATGGGGATTAAATGACTTGCCCAGTGTCACACAGCTAAGAAGCATCTGAGACCAGATTTGAACCCAGGACCTCCAAGATTGCATCTCTATCTACTGAACCGCCCAGCTGCCCCTTGGTATTTCTAACTGTTGATATTCCTGAAGACCTCCCCAATCCCTAAGCTCAGGCAATGAGTCTTTTCCCCTCTCAGATCTGAGATCAAACTCCCTCCCCTGTGCATCGGGCATCATTTGGGTAGCTTTCCTCTCCCCTTCTGGGCAGTGCACTATAGAATTTATATAAAGACTGTGTTTTCTCACACTTTGCATCTTGTCCCAGCCCTGAGGTGCCCAGTGGGCAGTTCTGCACTCAACCGCCACATCATAAAAGTTTTTTGCAGCTAAAATTATTGTCATGGCCAGATGCCTCTGAGGACACTAGGATGGACATGGCGAGGGTTTGGGGCCTCGCAGGGGTGTGCTGGTCAATGTTTAACAATGAAACCAAAGGCATGACATGCTTCTCAGTTTCACCTACATTATTAACATTTTCCCCATCACTTTCCTAAGTCTAGACAATCGACCCAACAATAAATCAAGCCCCGGTTTGCCTTATTTGCTGATTTCCAAGGTGTAAATGCTAAGATTGGAAATTTCTCCATCTGTTCTCCAAGCAAACTCCTGTCTGGCCCAGGATGGCTTCCCACAGCCCATTCCTCCCAGCCTGGGCACCAAAGGCATTGAAAGTGGCCGCATGTGCCTGTGCCAACATCAGAACTCCAAGAGAAGAATCACAAGAGCTAACTGAATTTTTGTTATTTTAGCCACTTACTGCTTGCCTCAGTTTCCTCAACTATAAAATGGGGATGATAGCACCTGCCTCACAGGCTTGCTGTGAGGATCCAATGAGATAATATTTGTAAAAAGTGCTTAGTACAGTACCTGGTACATAGTGGGCCTTGAATAAATGCTGATTCCTTCCCTCCTCCCAGGGACTGGGGAGTCCCAGCAGGGACAACAACACATATGAAGAAGATCCAAGCTTCTAGTAGACTTTCTTCTTTTTTTAACTCTTATCTTCTGACTTAGAACCAATA
>NW_025360819.1:0-3031 GCF_016433145.1 Gracilinanus agilis
CTTCCTTCTTTCCTTCCTTCCTTCCTTCCTTCCTTCCTTCTTTCCTTCCTTCCTACCTTTCTTCCTTCCCTCTCTTACTCCCATTTTTCCTTTCTTCATCCCTCTCTCCTCTTTTTCCTTTCTTCTCTCCCTCCCTTCTTCTTTCCTTCCAGGCCATCCAGTCCAGAAGTGTCAAACATACAGCCCAGAATGTCACCCAAACCAGTTAAAAATGTGGCTCCTAACTGATTTTAATGTGTTGATATATTTATAAAAATGAATACATAAGCATGTGTGGTTTTCTAAATCAATATTCAGCCTGCAGGGATACTGATATATGGTTTAGTGGCTCCCATTTCCTTTTGTGTTTCATACCCCTAGTCTATTCCCAACTCCTTCACTTTACAGATGAGAAAACTGTCATCCTAAGAGGTTGTGATCCCAATCCCTATTTCACAGATGAAAAAATGCAGGCCAAAAAAGATTAAATGACTTTGAATTATAGATTTTAAACTTTGAGGTGAAGAAACTGAGACACTGCTAAGTGACTTATCCAGCACCATACAACCAAGTGTCTGAGGTGATATTCTAATCCAGGCCTTTCTCACTCCAAATCCAGTGCTGTCCCTTTTGCCACCTAGTTATTTTTATATATTTGAACACTGGAAGATCTAACACTAAATTTACATTTTATTAAGTCCCTTTTATGAGTAAGGTACTAAGCCCCGACATGTCTGCTTTACCAACATTCTCTTTCTTGGCATTGAAGCAGATACTAAGATACTGCAAAAGAAAGGGAAACAAGGTGTCCTTTCTTCCTCCTGTCAAGAGATGGACAGACTTGGTTATTGCATTCAAATTCACATCTATAGCCACAACTGATGGGAATTCCAGCATTCCAGTTCTCCAATCTTGGTTGCACCCAGCATAATCTTCCTCAAAGCCCCAGAGAAATCTACATCTTCTGTTTATAAAAACAAAAACAAAAAATCTTTAAGGTCTCTCCTCCAAGTTATAGGCTCTCAGAAATGGAACCCCTAATCTACTTAGGCCATTGGTGTCCAACAAAAATAGAAACTTGGGCCATATACATAGGGATCCCTGTAGCTTGTATATTCACTTAGAAAATTACATATTAACAATATCTATGTTCCATTGTATTTTATCTGGTTTATTAAGTATTTCGCAATTACATTTTAATCTGGTTCCAGTCACATTCAGAGTATTGACAACTTGAGTGCTGCTCACAATGCAGCCTACTAGCCAGTATTTGGCATCTCTGATCTAGGCCATCTGAGCAAGAAAGCCCTCAATAATGTATTGCCAGGTAGTCATAAAGTCTTAGCCTGAAGACTTTGACTAATGGTGGGTGAAGACCTTTACCTGCCCTCTGAGGCAGCCCATTTCAGAATCACTCTAATTGTTATTAAGGCTTTTAAGACATCAAACTTAAATCCATCTAAGCATCTTCTACTCGTGCCTCCTGGTTCAGCCCTTTGGGATCAAACAAAATAGTTCCTTCAAATAACTAAAGAGAGCTATGATGCTCTCCCCACTTCATCTCCAGTCTTCTTGTCTCTAGGCTAAACCTGCTGAGTTTCCTCAGCCAGTCCTCATGAGGCATGAATTCAAGGCCCTTCACCTTCCTAATTACCTTCCTTTCAACTCTTTCCAGCTGATCAATGTCCTGTCAAAATGTGATATCCATTGGGATAGCTGGGTAGCGCAGTGGATAGAGTGTCACACTTAGAGTTGGGAGGACCTGAATTCAAATGTGGGCCTCTCACACTTCCTAGCTATGTGACTCTGGGCAAGTCCCTTAACCCCAATTGATTAGCCCTTACTACTCTTCTCTCTTAGACTGACACTTAGAAAGAAGGAAAAAGTTTTTTTTTTTTAAATGTGGTACCCAAGACTGAACCCAACACACCAGAAGTGATCTAACCAAGGCAGAATACAGGGCAAAAGCTATCTCTCTGTCTTCCTTGCTTGAAGACTGAGGCAAAAGTGGAAATCTGACTAATGACAGAAGTATAATTAGCACTTGGCTCTTTAAGCTTCTTTCAAAGCCAAACTGTAAAAGATTGATTTCTTCCTCGTTTCAAGAAGAGACACATTCTCCTGTAAAAATTAAGCCATAAAAGTTCCCTTTTTACTTTTACTCTTGTTCAAAGTCTAACCATTTTCCACTAGAGATAAAAACAGACATTTCTGAGCAAGGAATAATATGGCTGTCTAATAAGCTGGGAATTGATGGTCATGATAAACTCAGCTTTATTGATCTCTATGCACATGAGGAGATAGAGGCGGAGGCTAGGGGGGGAATGGAAGGAGGCAGAGCTGGAGTGCTGAGTAAGTCTCCCAGTAAGACTTCCCCTCCGGGATGGTTCCAAGTAGTTTATAAAATACATTTATATAAGGAGCACTGAGGAAGTAAACTCCATGCTATTTCTATTAGGAAATGGAGGCCTTTGGTCAAATAGGATAATGGGCCAGGGCAAAAGCCAAATCTCATTTGATTCAGACTAAAAGCTCCATCTCAGACATAATCCATTGCATCTCTCTCTCTCTCTGTAACTGTGGTTTTCTTGTCAGGGGCTAGAGACAGGTAGCAGTCAAGTAATTGTTGTTTGCTGGGGGATTAGGGAAAGAGGATTTCAAAAATGGGGGTTGGGAAGGCAACTGGACAGGAGCCAGTGAAAATGGGCCAAGTACCAAGCCAAGAGAAATTGTGCAGAGTCACAGAGAGAGTAGCATCTTTTACAAAGGGGAGTCGGGTCCATGCCAGCCAGGCACACCATTGTTTTTAGAAGCAGGAAGGGGGAAATGTTTGGAGGCTGAGACCCATGAATTAAAAAGAGAGGCTCGGGCAGCTGGGTAGCTCAGTGGAGTGAGAGTCAGGCCTAGAGACAGGAGGTCCTAGGTTCAAACCCGGCATCAGCCACTTCCCAGCTGTGTGACCCTGGGCAAGTCACTTGACCCGCATTGCCCACCCTTACCAATCTTCCACCTATGAGACAATACACCGAAGTACAAGGGTAAAAAAAAAAAA
>NW_025360820.1:0-4323 GCF_016433145.1 Gracilinanus agilis
CTCTCTCTCTCTCTCTCTCTCTCTCTCTCTCTCCTCTCTCTCTCTCTCTCTCTCTCTCTCTCTCTCTCTCTCTCTCTCTCTCTCTCTTCCTCTCTCTCTCTCTCATTTAATTAAGTCCTACAGGAGGAAAGTCAATTTCAGGACAGCCAATGGTCACAGATCTTCATCTGATCTTATTAAATACTCAGGAAAATGAAGAACATTTTAATATATAGAGTCATAATGGTCACTGGGGAGAAACATGTTCTAGAGTGGAGTGGTGATGGATCTTATTGTACCTAGAGGAGTATGCATGCCCTCTTAATCTTCTTCCTTATATCTATTTCAATTGCAAAATATGTTCCAAAGAAGGGAGACATTCTGTGAATAAATATTGTACTTAGAGAAACTAGGTAGGATCCTAGCATCTTACATCTGGAGCAGATAAAAAGGCTATCCCCTTCGCAGAGCTGTAAAGTTCCTTTGTTTTAAGCATTTAGAAAAAGATATAAAAGTCTAACTATTAAAAAAAAAAGGAACAAATGCATTGTCATGAATAGCCACAGGTGTTTCAGAGCTGGTTCTCCTTGGACCCACAGACCTTTGGTTAAAAAATCTGCCTTCTTCCTGGAATTCAATGGCTATAGATAGGGAAAAGAAAGAAAGGTCTTGATTTCTAATTCCAGCTTTCTGTGGCTCACACAGATGATCAGAGTGGAGATTTTATGAGTCATCATCAGACCTAAACTTCCCTCAACCTGCAGTATATTTATTTTGACATTTCAAATTCCATTTCTTTAAATGTAAGGAAATGGCACTCAGCAAATGAGAGAAATAGAAGAATAAAAGAGAGGGTGAGAAGAGAAACTTTTTTCCCCCTAGGGGTAGGGGTGGGAGACTCTAGGCTACTATGAAATAAATGACCACATCTGGGTAGAAAAGGAGTCCAGAAGGTGATATGGGTTGTGTGGCTGACATTTTCTCTTTCATTCTAGGTTTACATTGAACTATACTTCTAGGCTTTCGTCTCTTGTTCTTTCTTTCTCTGTTTTCTTCTTTCTTCTTCTGGGACCCTCATTTCTCTGGAAATGCTGGCAACTTGAGAAATAAGCTTTCCTCCTTTTGATCTTCCCTCATAAGACTTAGACAACCTAACACACACACACACACACACACGCGCGCGCGCGCGCGCGCTATTTACTATTGGTTCACCTCCACTGCCTAATGCCTTCTGGTTGACTTCCTCTCAGAGTAACCAAACAAGAAAAATATAAAGGAGTACCAGAAGCATTTACCTTTTTTCATCATGTCTATAAGATGAGGAGGTCCGGCCACTGGTCCATATAAACATCTTAGAGGGTATTTGTCCAGAAGGCCCTTTCTTTACGGTGGAAGTCTGTGAGTAATGGCGGAAGGACCTAGGAAGAGAGGAAAAGTCTTCAACATAGGTTGGATCCCCCCTAGGAGAAATTAAGTTCAATGCTTTAGGTGCTCAGAATTGTATCCTATGAGATGTCAATAATACTCTGTAGTTTTCCTCCAAATGAGACAGGGCTTCTGTTGACTATGTGTTCAAAAGAGCAAAACAAAACAAAAGTAAAACAAGAGGATTTTCTTTTTCTTCCAAGTTTGGTAAGTGACCATAAATTATCTTTTTTTTTCTTCCTGTGATTTTTGTTTTCTGCTGTCCATAGCTGTGATCAAAGATAAGGCTAAAGCTGTTTCCTATAGTATTGTTTCTCTGACTGCATCTCTGCCTCTTTTTGAGTGTCTCTTTCTATGTCTTTCTCTTCTTCCTCTTCCACCACTTCCTCCATCTCTCCTTCCCTTTCCTTCTCTCTACCTGTTTCTAACTTTGTTTTTGTCTTTATCTCTCTCTTCTCTGTCTCTTTATATGTATATATTCATTGGTCCTTGCAATCTCAAGACTTGTACTGGCAAAATCCCCCATTGCAGTCAAATAACACACAAAGCCCTTTTCCTTGCCCAACTTCCCTGTCCAATTTTGGGTGCTAAAGCTGATTCCTTTGCAGTTTCCCTCAGAGTTGGCAAGTGGGATATTTTTTGGTCCTTCCACAGTGTCTTCCAAAGCATCCTCTGACTAGTCAGCCCACACTGTGGTCAAGGCTGAATCCAGTTACCTTTCCCCACTTCGTGGCCATATAGTCAGGTGTGCCTTACAGCACTGAGTCAGGCAGCCATATTGCAGAGTAAATTTTGAAGTTTGCTTTCCTTTGTACATGGTTTGGCTTAGCGATTAATTCCTTCCATTCCACGCTGTTCTCATCTCTTCCCATTTATTCTCCAGTAGACTTAGTCCCTGTCCAAGGCTGAACTCTGAAGTATTTACTCTTTGGGTGCTAAATTCTTACCAAATGCATTTCCTAAGCCAAGAGGGAGGGAGGAAAAGAGAGGGAACCTATTGTAATGCAAAGCAAACTGAATGTGGAATCAGAGGACCTAAGATGGCAAATCTAGCACAGAAAGGATTTTAGAGATCTTCCATTTCAATCTTCTCATTTTTCAGATGAGGAAACTGAGGCTTGGAGAAAGGATGTGACTAGGTCAAGGTCATCTGGGAAGGAAATTCAGATTCTGTCTCTATAAACTGCAAATTAGGTTACTGCCTCTCTAGCCCTTAATTTTCTCATCTGTAAGAGGAGCAGATTGAATGAAATCACTGTCCCACTCTAGGCTGTTTAGCCTATGATTTGTGATTTCATATTTGAACCCCTTGAGTTGGTTGCGTATGTATATAGATGTATGTGTTTATGATATGGTCAGACCTGCTCTTTAAAAAAAAAAACCCTTTTCCTTCTGTCTTAGAATCAATCCTGTATATTGGTTCCAAGGCAGAAGAGCGGTAAGGGCTAAGCAATGGAGGTTAAGTGACTTGCCCAGGGTCACACTGTTAGGATGTGTTTGAGGCCACATTTGAACTCAGAACCTGATGTCACTAGACCTGCCTTTTTATCCACTGAGTCACCTTGTTGCCCCCTAGACTAGCTTTCATTTACTCTCTTCAACTGAATCTGCTTTCTAAAAAATTAAAAATACTTTTTTTTTTTGCCAATACTATCTTAATTAACAAAACAAGCAGCCTTTCCTCCATCCTTGTCTTCTTGACCTTTCTGCAGCCTTGGACACTGTCAGTCACCTCCTTTCCATCTGTCTTCTCTCTAGGATACTGTGATGCTGCTCTCTCCTGGCTCTCTATTTACCCGTCTGGTTGATCTCCCTTGTGCCTGATTGCGTCTTCATCCAATTCACACATGCCATGTAACTGTGGGCAGCCCCAGGTCCCTGGTCTGGGTCCTTTCTCTTCTTTCTTTATACTATTTCACTTTGTGACCTCATCAGCTACCATGGATTCAATCATTATCTCAATGCTGGTGGTTCTCCCAATTATTTATCTTGCCCTAAACACTTTTCTGACCTCAGACTTACATTTCTAACTTCCTAGTAGATATTTCAGACGTCCTGTAACCTCTAAAAAACACACCTTATCTTCTGTCTTAGAATTGATACTAAGCATCAGTTCTAAGGCAGTAGAGCAGTAAGGGCTATGCAATGGGGGTTAAGTGACTTGCCCAGGGTCACCCAGCTAGGAAGTGTCTGAGACGAGATTTGAACCCATCTCTAGGCTTGATTCTCAATCTACTGAGCCAGCTAGCTACTCCCTGTCTTATAAACATCTTAAACTCTAGATATCTAAAACTAATTTAGTTATCTTTTCCCCTAAATCAATTCTCTCTTTCTAATTTCCATATTACTATTTAGGATACCACCATCTTCCCAGTCATCCAGGCTTACAAGCTAGGCATCATCTGCCTCATTCTCTTTCATTCCCTACTTTTATATCTAATCTGTTGCCAAGACCTCAAATTTTTAACTTCATAACATCTCTTGCATGTACCCATATCTCTTCTCTGACATTGACTCTGACACCCTAGTGCAGGCACATGTCATCTTACACCTGGACTATTGTAATAGGGTTCTGCTTTCTCCTAGGAAAATATAAGGTCCTTGAGGACAGATGCTGTATTTATTTTTTATCCTTTTAAGATTGTACCTGGAGCAGAGTAGGCACTTAATATAGGTGGCACAGTAGATAGAGCACAAGCCATGGAGTCAGGAAGACCTGAGTACAAATATAAATCAGGTATTTACCTGTGAGTGACCCTGGGCAAATCACTTAACCTTTTTTGCCTCAGTTTACTCATCTATAAAGTGGAGATAATAACAGCACCTACCTCCTAGGATTGTGAGGATCAAATGAGATAATATTTGTAAAGTGCTTAGCACATTGCCTGGCACATAGAGTTTAATAAATGCTTCTTTCTC
>NW_025360821.1:0-1326 GCF_016433145.1 Gracilinanus agilis
GAAATGTGTCTGAGCTGAAGGGAGAAAAATGTGTCTAACCAATGCCTTCTGGTGATTGATAAACCAAATGCACTCAATGAAGTTCTACCCTCTATGGCAGTGATGGGCAAACTTAAAGAGGGGACCAAAGGAAAGGAAATGCTCATCAGTCAGTCTGTTTCTAAGGCAACTCTTTCGAAGTTTCATTTTATTGTATCCTACTCATTGTATTCGTCAGATTAGGAATACTGTCACACCACTGGATAGAACATTTCAGGGGGCGGCATCTGGCCTGCAGGCCGTAGTTTGCCCATCACTGCTCTATGGGATTACAAGAAGCCAAGCAGGTTGAGGGTAAAGATAATCAGGAAACTAACCACCTGACAGTCTTTCCTTGTAACTATGAGAACGCCAACAACTAAAATGTATAAAGCACTTTAAGGTTACAAAATGTTTTGCAAATACTGCTTCATTGCATCTTCTAAGCAGTCTTGAGAGGTAGCTGCTATTATCGTTCCTATTTTACAGGAGAGGAAACTGAGACAGAAAAAGGTTGAGCTGCTTAGGGTGATGCAGCTGGCAAGTGTCTGAGGCAGGACTTCAGCTCAGCTATCCCGGACTCCAAGTCCACTGTTCCGTTCACTACATGGCCAGCTACCTTCAATTAACCTGTTAAACTCCACAGCCTCATCTTTGGGGCTCTCTTACTTAGAAATCCTTCCAAAGGAAAGTAGTGATTGCCGAGGCCCACACTGGTGCTGTGTCAGAAAAATTGTCTACACTTTGAAAGTAGGGCTGCTGGTGTGATCACTCAAGGGGAATCCAGAGATGTAGTCTTCCTGTATTTTAGCTAACTCTGGACAAAGATGTTCCTATTACTACTGTGGAAAGGACAGGGATAGCTGGCAGATGAGAGAATTCAGTGGAAACACAAGTGGTGGAATGACTGAATTCGCAGAGTAATCACTAAAGGGTCAATGTCAACTGGAAGGAAACAAGACAGCCGATGGGGCATTAGACATGCAGTCAGGAAGGCTTGGTTTCAAATTTGTTTATTAATAATTAATAAAGTATTAAATGGCTCCCTTAGGCACTTATTAACAAGTCATTGAACCTCTGTGTTCTTCAGCCTCTTCATCTATAAATCAAGATTAAACTTAATGGCTCTCTAACATCTTTTTTAGCTCAAAAATGTATAATTGCTTAGTCCAATAAAGGTTGGTTTCTTGTGAAAATACAATAGAAATCTGCCTTTAGCCCTGCATGGCATCATTTCAAGGGGAATTTCAGGATGAAAGTGGAAGGAGAGGGGAGAGAGGGGGAGGGAAATAGAGAGGGGGGGGAGGG
>NW_025360822.1:0-1509 GCF_016433145.1 Gracilinanus agilis
TTATCTCTACTGTAAAACCTGACAGAAGAGGGCAAGGTCTATGTGGGCTTCAGTAGAAAGACTATCCTTAAGAACTTTTCTATTTGGAAGCAAGAATGAAAGTGAGAAGAGGCTTCTTTTAAATGGTGTAATTTCTGAGCTTTCTTTCACAGAGAACAGATGGGGTTGTCAGTCCCTTCCTAGAACTTTTTTGGAAGGTTAACTGAGGAACAGGCTTCTGGATGTCACTGATCCTAACAATCTGCTCTTGGGGAAACTTGCAGTCCCTTGTTTGGCCTTAATGTCTACTCACCCTCAAATAAGTTTCATTATCATACGTAAGAAATGTCCAAACAACTAGACCAGATTGGGTAGAACCAATTTGAACTATTTAGGGAATAGCGAACCAACTTCCAAGTGATTAGGTGGTAGTTGTTAGCTGATTCATTGGTGCTAGGTCTGTGGGTGGTATAGTTAGGTACTCAGAAGGAATAGGTGGAAGAAATTCCCTAGAGGAGAAGGTTCTTCATACCTGCAGTTCTTTATACTTTTTCCCAGTTTCCTTGGAGGGTAGGGATTGGGCTTTGTGTTTTGACCTTTGTATCTCTAGCATTTAGCAGTATCTAGTAATTTAAAAAAGGGATAGAAATTGGACTTGTGTTTCTGTTCACTGAGAGAAAACAGCCAGATGAAGAAATTCTCTTTATCAATTCAGGTCAGAGTCATGACGTTTTCTACAGCTTACTGTCCTAGAGTCTAGTTCATTGATAGGTTAGGAACAAGACTTGCCCAACATTACAAACTAGCTTTAGCCAAAGGCAGGATTTGAATTCAGGTCTTCTGTGCTCTGAGACCACTATATCATGGGGCATCTGCAGCAACTAATACGCAGCTTAAGAAATGCTTTTTAAATTGAATTGTCTTCCTCTTCTGCAGTGTACTTAATAATATAGATCCTTTGCCCCACTTCTCAAAAAGAAAGGTAGATAGTTGGGAAGGAGGAGATGGATGCAAAAGAATATGATTGGCAATATAATGACTAATATTGGACCTGGAGTCAAGAAGATTTGGGTTCAAATCCTGCCTCAGACATTTATTAGTTGTATGGCATAGGGAAGTCACCTACCCTCTCTGGGGCTCAGTTTCCTTATCTATAAAATGAGAGGGTTGAACTTAATGCTTTCTATGTTCTCTTATAGCTGTTAGCTCTATTATCCTGGTAATTCTGACACCTGCCTCACATTGCCAGGAAGCCATCAATCTATATGTAATGATTTAAAAAAAATCTAGAATTTACAATATCCTGCAGTGGAAAAGGATGACAGGCACAAACCAGAGGTGCATGGTCAGTAACAGATAGAGTCTAGGGAAAGGACACCTGAAGAATAAAAATTTATAATTTTCTCTAGCAGGGGGAAACGAATGAGTAAATGAATTAATGAAACACTTCCTCCCTCCCTCCCTCCCTCTCTCTTTCCCTCCATTCCTTCCTTCCTATCTTCCTATCTTCCTTCCTTCCTTCCTTCCTTC
>NW_025360823.1:0-1195 GCF_016433145.1 Gracilinanus agilis
GATGACACTTGTTAAAACCAGTGGAAATGTGCATTGGATATGGGGGGGGGGTGGCGAAGGGAGGGTGAAGAGGAAAGTAAAAACATGAATCATGTAACCGTGGAAAATTTTTCTAAAAAAGAAAATGAACTGATACATGGGCATGGTATCTCTCCAACGTAATGTAAGTACCTTGAGGGCACAGACTATTTCATTTCTGTCCTATAGCCAACTTCTAACAGTAAATAGCATATAGTAGGCACTTAATAAATGGCTATTGATTGATTTCTTATATAATCCATCTGAACCTTCTGAAAAGTAGTCTAGTCATGATTTTGGAAAAAGGAAATAAAGCCCTGACAACCTGAAAATGGGTCAGCATTAGAATGAACTTAGCCCTGACACAGGACAGGCCTGCTCACTTGCATTCCCATCTACCACTAAGCCATGAAGTGACTGAACCAATGTATCTTTGCTCATTGGGAATCCATATGTTAAAGGCCTTATAGACTAAAGGGTGAGGAAGTAAAAAATTCATTTCTGACCAAAAACACTGATTTGACCAGAAGCTTATTGATAAGCATGTTGCATTCTGCTCTTCATCATCACACTCATTCTCCACAGCCCTTTGGATGCTTCTCCACTTCTATTCTTCAGACTAGAGATTCCATGACTCACTGCCATACAGTAACTTCAGAATAATATAAAAATGCTGGTAAGTAGTTTTTTGAAGGCAGTTCTTTTTAGCTCCCAGCAAAGTTGATGCAAAGAAAAGAAACAGATGGACCAATCACATTATCAATCCATCTGCTCCACTGCTCCCTGAGGAACATCAAGAGAATAAAGCATCTTGAGGAGATTCCCAAAAAGAGAATGGGACGACAGCCAAGAGCCACAAGAATCAACCAAGTCAAGAATCAGAAAGCTGAAAGGGAATCTACTTCTTAAGCTCTATGGATAAGGAAGCTTTTCCTAATATCAAACCTTCTTGCGTTTCTTTCCAATTTCCACCGTCGCTCCTCATTCTGTCCCCTGGAGCACCTTTACTGATTTCAGTTATTGCCAAAAGTCTAAAGCACATTTGTGATTCCTTAGGAGTTTGCATATATCAAGAAAAAAAAGTATGATTTTCACAAAAAGCCAACCTGGGGCTTCCGGGTTAAGATGGCGGCAGAGTAAGAAGCAGCTCTTAACCTCTCCTGACCGAAACATACAA
>NW_025360824.1:0-1039 GCF_016433145.1 Gracilinanus agilis
AAAGAGAGGGAGGGAAGGACAGAGAGAGAAAGAAGGAGGAAGAGAGAAATAGAGGGGGGAGAGGGAGAGAGAGAGAAGAGAGAGAAGAGGAGAGAGAGAGAGAGGGAGAGGGGTAAAGAGAAGGAAAGAGCAAGTATGAGAGGGAGAGGGAGAAGGGAAAAGGCAGGGAGGGATGGAGGGAGATGGGGGGAAGGGGAGGAAGGAGGGAGAAAGGAGAAAGGGAAGGAGGCAAAGACATCAGCTGCACCCCAGCCCCCTCACCCCCCTGGCCCCCCACTGCTCAAAGGTGGCACCTACCATCCTCATCAGTGCGCACCAGCACCGGTGGGCTCTCAGGGCCTGGCCCCACATCCGTGTGGGCCCGCACCCACACCCTGTACTCTGTCCACTTCTCCAGGTCCTGGATCTCCCGGCTGGAGCTGTCTGGTCCAATGCCATCCACCACGTGTCGGGCAGTGTCCTCGCCATCCACCGCCTGGTAGGCGATGGAGTACTGGGTGATGACGCCATTGCGGCTGGCAGCCGGAGGCGGGACCCAACTTACCCAGACCGTGGTGGAGCTGGTGCTGGCACACCGAACGTCCTGGGGAGGGGCAGAGGGGGCTGGCGGGACAGAAATGGAGGAAGTGGCGAGATGGAGGGGAGCGAAGCATGAATGGGGGCAGGCAGGCAATGGGGACCCAGCCAGGCAACTACTTCTGGGGACAAGCAGGGGGAACCTCTTCACCTCTTCTCATTGGGGCCTGGCTCTTTCCTTTGACTCAGCTGACACACACACACACTCACTCACACTCTCTCTCCCCTCCCCTGTTTCTCTCTCTCTCTCAATTTCTCCTCCTCTCTTTCTCCCCTCCTCCCATTTCTCCCTCTCCCTCTGTTTCTCCTCCCCCATTTCTCCCTCTCTCCATTTCTTCTCCTCCTCTTGTTTCTCCCCTCCTCCATTTCTCCCTCTCCCCTTGTTTCACCCTCTCTCCCCTCCCACTTCTTCCTCTCCCTGTTTCTCCCCCTCATTTCTCTCTCCCCTTCCCTTGTTTTTCCC
>NW_025360825.1:0-1944 GCF_016433145.1 Gracilinanus agilis
AGGCCATGGTCTAGTGCACTGTGTGGTAACAGATGCTAACCAGCAGTATTATCTGTCACTGCCCAGACCGGGATCTTTGAGCCAGGCTGGACTGGAAAGGGGGCTTTTTCTGGGGTATGGAGACAAGATAAGATAGTAGTCTTATACCCTACACTGGGCGCCAAGAGAAGCAGTAGGGAAGCGAACATTATCAGTGTGGTTCAGTTCCCCAGCTGAGCAAAGTCTCAGTTCCAACCTTTAGCCAAGTCTAAAGCCTGCAGAGGAATAATGAGGCCAGGAATCCAAGATCAAAGAAGAGCCTACAGTTCTGTCACTGTGAAATAGCAGGCCTTTCCAGTGGAATGAGTTTGGCTTGAGTCCAACAGCAGTTTATTTGGGTTTAGCTCCGGTCAGATACTTGTTGAGCTCAGACCTGGAGGCCAGTAATTAGACTTTGCCCTGGATCAGATGACTTTGGGAATGCTGAAAGCTTTTAGATTACCAGCCTGAGCTGTCCCTGAAATCCTGGAATAACACCATACCTAAGAAAGAAGCAAAGGAGCAAGAACAGTCTACCAGTGATTCCCAAAGTGGGTGCTACCACCCCCTGGTGGTGCTGCAGCAATCCATGGAGGTGGTGATGGCCACGGATGCATTTATCTTTCCTATTAATTGCTATTAAAATTAAAAAAAAATTAATTTCCAGGGGGCTAAGTAGTATTTTTCTGGAAAGGAGGCAGTAGGCCAAAAAAGTTTGGGAACCACTGGTCTAGACTTTCTCTCCAGATGTGCAAAAAAACACTGACCTTAAACTCACATCCCAAATCAAAAAGTAGGCAAATTTTAAAAAGAATCACAAAATGAAAAAAGCTATCATAGGGGCAGTGAGTTAGAACATTAGGTCTGGAGTCAGAAGAACCTACATTCAAATTTGGTCTCAAATACTTCCTAGCTGTGCAACCCTGGGCAAGTCACTTAATTTCAATTGCCTCACCATTATTGCTTTTCTGTCCTAGAACTGATCCCAATGCAGAGGTAAAGGTTTAAAAAAAAAAAAAAAAAGCTGTTGTGGTAACAGGGACACTCAAGACACAAACTCAGAAGAAGAAAATGACTCTAATGCATCTTTAAGCAAAGCCTAAAAGAAAAATACATCCTGAACATAAATTGGACTAGAATTTCTGGAAGAAATGAAGCAATATTTTTTAAGACTTAAAAAATTTTGTTTTATAAATAAACAAGAGTACTAGATGAAAAAAATGGAAAAGAAATGAGAGGTATGTAAGAAAGAAATGGAAAGGAAATGAACAGCTTGAAATAAGAAGTACAAATTTTTGTCCAGGCAACAAATTTTCTTAAAATTAGAATGGACCAAAGAGAAAATGATGATGACCCCATGAGACAGAAAGAAATGTTGAACAAAGTCAAAAGCTTAAAGAAAGGAAGAAAAAAGAAGACAATGTGAGCTATCATGGTCAAAATAAATGCCCTAGAAAACAGATCAAGAAGAAAAAAACTTAAGAATTATTAGACTACCTAAAAACCTTGATTAAAAAAAAACATCCTAGACATTCTATTTCAAGAAATATTAAAAGAAAACTGCCCAGATCTTTTAGAACTAGTAGGCAAAATAAAAACAAAAAAACCCTACTGGTTACCTTCAGTAAGGGTTAAAATAAGTTTTTTTTTTTTTTTTAAACCCTTACCTTCTATCTTAGAATCAATATTATGTATTGGTTCCAAGGCAGAAGAGTGGTAAGGGTTAGGCAATGGTGACTTGCCCAAGATCACACAGCTAGGAAGTGTCTGAGGTCATATTTGAACCTAGGACCTCCCATCTTTAGGTTTGACTCTCAATCCACTGAGCCACCCAGCTGCCCTCTAAAATAGGGGTTTTGACAAAATAAGAGCATCTTTTAATAATTTAAGTTTTAAAGAGAATATATTTAATATTATATATATTAT
>NW_025360826.1:0-1018 GCF_016433145.1 Gracilinanus agilis
CCCCCTCTTTAAAAAGTTTGCCCATTATTGCCTTAAGGTAGTGCTCAATCTAAAGAATCTGAACTATTTACATAGTTGGCTAATATGCGTTTAATAGAAATCTATACTATGAAAAGGACGGAAGTAGGACACATTTTAAAGTGAGAAAGGTTTTCTGGAAAATGATTTTAAAAAAACAACTGATATAATGTCTCACCAAATAACTTCTAAATGATAAAGTTGTTTTTAAAGAAGGATTTTTATACTGTGATTTCAAAAAGACTTCCTTCACAATCATTCTCCTCCTCACACTGTATTAATACTCATGTATTATTTTGTTCTTTTTTTGTCTTCAAGAGTAAATTGAGTCTTCAGTCTACAGTTTGCTTCTTAGCATAAAACCCGACATCTTCAATGTGCCATTGTAAATCATTTCCAAGTACACTGACAAGACAATAAAGATTAAATCTGAAGTTTATGGATATTAAAAATACATGCAAAATATATGTAATAATTACTTACAAACATATGAAGAAATAGCTCATTAAAGTGCCCCTGGAAAACAACCTTGTCAGAAATAACTCACTTTTATACATTACAGATTTTTACAATGTTTCCCTTCTCATTCTTTATTAATAGATATATTTGCATTCAAATAGAGATCATTTGTTCCAAGGAATTCATCTGCTCCTGCTGTTTGTTCTCTACCTTCCATTTAATCCTTGGTTTATAGCATCACCATTGGTTGCCATGGAAATGATGAAGATGTCAAAAAGGTTTATGACTTCAGGTAAGAAAATATAGTAAATTGTGTAGGCTATATGACTTAGAAAATCCAAGTCCTATGTTACTTCACTGGCTTTAAATTAAATGATTAAGGGATTAGGCATATCAAAAATACTGCTACTTCAATAGGACAAAAATATATTTGAATGGAGGGTTTTAATATTTTTTCACAACTTATCACCTATTCTCAATGATCAGAATAACATTATGATCAATCATGATAAATCAATTAAAAATAAGATCAACAGGTGGA
>NW_025360827.1:0-2495 GCF_016433145.1 Gracilinanus agilis
GGAAAGAAGGAAAGAAGGAAAGAAGGAAAGAAGGAAAGAAGGAAGGAAGGAAGGAAGGAAGGAAGGAAGGAATTCTATTATGTTTGGGGTTTTCTGAGTCAGTCAGTATTGCTTTGCAACATCTTACACAATTTCACAATATAACACTGGTGTTTCTATTCCCCAAGGAGAAAAAATGCCATCTGGCTCTCCTTACAGAGCCTGTTCCCTTGATATCTGCACTTAGCAATCTCTAAAATTTCAACTGATCCCACTCTTTCTAGCAGCCAAAGAGGAACAAGATTGATTTTTCTGCCCTTGACTCCTTCTTTTACTCAGTCCTGAAAAGGTCCTGGTCAAGCACAGGCAGAGAGCTTTCCAGGATCCATAGACAGGGTCAATGGAAGAAATGACCATGCTGGCTCATTGACTTGCTGTTGAATGTATTCAGCAAAACCACTAGAGAATGATAGGAGAGCTACTTCCACTCCACAGCAATAAGCAGCAATGGGGGCACGTCTTGGAGAGGATAAAGGTTATCATTCTCTCAGACGAGAGGAAAACAGAACTTGATGACAACTGGATTTCAGAGGTGGACACACTAGCGATTCCTGATGAGGCTCTAGAGGGGATGAGTGGAGAAACCATACATGTAACTGGTGGTTCTGGAATAGAGCCCCCTCGGCCAATAGGTCGTGTGGGCAGAAGCGTACAGTGCCTCCCACAGAGAAAATGAAGGCACCAGAAAATATTCCTGCTTGCCCAGGAGCAGCCATCCAGAATGCAAGTGCCAAAAGGCACAAAAATACTGTTTTTCTTTGTTTATACCATTTTGAACAACAAAATGTTGTCTCTGAGACCCATTACCATAACGGCAGTCACCCTCTGTGCACATAACTTGCTGCTTTCTCAAAATGTAATTATTCCCACTCTCCATGCTTTTAGCAAAAGATTAACTTGTAGCAATTTAAAAGGTCAATGCAAAGATCAAGCCGGGTGTTTTAATTTCCCCAAAATGCAAATGGGACCCAAATTTCAGAAATAATATGCGCTGCGGGGAGGCTGTCTATTTCCATGAAAAGTTTCTAGTGACATACGAATTGCTCCTCGGACAAGTTAGCCATGCATTAGAGGGGCAGATGTAACATCTGATGTGGTATTGGCCATGGTATGGTGAATACTGATTCTTTATTGAAAAAAGACAAGCAACGAGAGCAGGAAGGATCACTGGCTCCACAACCCTCGCCATGGTTAATGGTAAGGTTAACCTTGCATTTCTGGAGCAACAACAAAAAATAAATGATTGGGCATGTTTTACTGGTTCTACATATTTTCCCAGACAGGATTTTTAAGGATTTTATATGTTATGATGGCTTCCGAGTTTGGGGATTAGAGTCGCAGACTAGAACCATCTCCTTTGCACAGTCACTTGGATTCTTTTTAGGGCCCTTGAACCTGTGACTTCATTTAGGATGGGGAGTTCCCAGTGTGAAAACTCCCTCCACTAATGTAGACAGGAAACTCTTCAGTAAATTATATTAAGGAGGAAGAGAGCACTTAAATGACCTGGCCATGGTTACTGAGCTAGTTTTTTATTTTGTTTTTTTCAGACAGAGGACTTAAGTTTAGATCTTCCTGTCTCTCCTATGGCAGTCTAACTCACAGGAATAATAATAATGTTAAAAAATTATTAATTGCTATAGTGCGTGTTAAAAAAAATGTACCCACCTGGAAGGTCCCTGACATTGGGCAAATCACTGTTCCTCAATTTCCCAATCTGTAAAATGAAGAGTTTGAAGTAATGACCTCTGAGGTCCTTCCAGCTCTCACTATATGATCCTATTATCCCAGTTCTACAGATGGCCAAAAAAAGAGTCAGGGAAATGAACTAAATATCTTTGGGTCAAAAGTTGGTCATTGTCAGAGGGAGAATTTGAACTCAGATCTTCTGACTCAAAATCTAGTGCCCTTTCCTCTATTTTAGCCATTTCTCTATCAAACTGTGATAAAAAGTCATTCTGATCATATACCAAAAAAAAAAAAAATCAAAATGTATTCCTTCCACATGACCTTTGTTCAACAAGAAATAATGGAGAAAAACACTGCTAAAAGTGAGTTGTGTAGGGGTCACTGAGTAGCTCAGTGTATTTAGAGCCAGGCCTAGAGACAGGAGGTCCTAGGTTCAAGTCTGACTTGACTTGACTCAGCTGTGTGACCCTGGGCAAGTCACTTGACCCCCATTGCTTACCCTTACCACTCTTCTGCCTTCGAGCCAATACACAGTATTGACTCCAAGACGGAAGGTAAGGGTTTAAATTTTTTTAAAAATGAGTTGTGTGATTCTTAATGGCATTTTAATAGTTTAAATTAGGAGTGAAAGCTTTTCTGGCATGTTGGTTGTTTAAATATGGCTCTTTTGCCATATTAGAGGTTGGAAACTCTGTGCACTAGTTTTGGAAGAGAAAAAGGAGAATAGATATGTCAGGAAGTGGTTCTCAATCTTCGTTCTCACATTA
>NW_025360828.1:0-7992 GCF_016433145.1 Gracilinanus agilis
ATATATATATATACACATATATATATATATATAGCATGTTCCCATTTAATTTCTTCTTTTCTATGCATTTTTATCATTATGTTATCAGGGGATAAAGTTGTAAAAAAAATTGGGGAAAAATCAAGGAAAATGATAGCAGTTGTTATTACAGAATATAAGGAGAGTTCAGGCCAAAAGCAGATACAACTGCAGTACTGGAAAAGGTGTAGGTATGGATATTTTCTGCTAAGGTAGAAGGTTTTACTCAAATATAGTCGATATGAACACATTAAAAAAAAAGGGGGGGGGCAGCTGGGTAGCTCAGTGGATTGAGAGCCAGGCCAAAGATGGGAAGTCCTAGGTTCAAATCTGGCTTCAGACACTTCCCAGCTGAGTGACCCTGGGCAAGTCACTTCACCCCCATTGCCTAGACCTTACCACTCTTCTGCCTTAGAGCCAATACACGGTATTGACTCCAAGATGGAAGGTAAGGGTTTAAAAAAAAAAAGAATAAGTATTTAACTACCTACCGTGTGTTAATACTGTGTGTTAATACTGTACTCCATGATGGAGATGTAAACTTAAAAGGGAAGGTACCATTGGCATATGGCATTTACACACTCTCTTAGGGAGATATAATGCATAGTTGAATAGTATTGTGGAAGGGGAGTTTTGGAACCTTTGATCAGTCAATTATCATTCCTTTTCTAGTAGAATGGTAGCATTGAGCACCATTCCTGTTCCCAAAACAAGAGCCAAGATAGCAAGTTTGAACATGTGTCATTGGGAAGGTATCACTAGCAAGATAGTTATCAAGACATCAGCACTGAGTTGGCCCAGACATCTGGATTTCTAGTAAATTTTTGGTTGAGATATTAACTGTGGAGGTGGCTCAGATATATATGGTAGATAGGTGAATTTTCTCTCACTCATGCTTGAATCGTGATAGCTTAGCATCAGGAAGGAGTTGAAAATTGGATGAATTAATTTGCCCAGGAATGGGAAGAAAGATACGTTCTAGCAAACATTTTACCATAGATCTGGAGTTGGAAAAGGTTATTCAATCCAACCCCTTTATTTGGCAAGAAAGAAATTTCCCACATGGCTTTTAATAACAAGTGTTTAATTACTTTTATTAGGAATAAACAACACATTCATAAGTAATGTAATCATAATACTCCCTTACATAGATTTCAAAGTAATTTTTGCATTGTATAGTACTTACCATGTCACCTCTTTGCTAAAAGAATAAAAAATAAATAAAAAATTCAGTAAATCTTTCTTGCTTATGGGGGAAAATAGAAACTCCTCAGCCTAGTTCAACTGGAAACATTTCTGTTTTTAGCTAATTTTTACATTCATTTTCTATGATATAAAAGGTAATATTGATTTTTTATTCAAAAATCCATTCAACGTGTACCCAGCCAGAAAAGCACTCAAATGTTGGCTGCTTCTAAGAACCAGTTCCTGTCCGAAGGTAACTCTAGTGATAAGAAATATCTTGTCTTTTTTTAAGTTGGATTGCAGCTTTTCTACCCCACATCCCACCAAAAGGCCAAATCACCTTTATTAGGGTAGTTTTATGGTCTAATTTTTAATAGAGTTATACTTACCATAAATCAGTGTTAAATCTGACACAAAACCCCTAAACCTGAAAAGACATTGCTTGAGACTTAACTACACAGTCTTCTGGCAATACTGATGAATGATTTTAAGTGATTTACTATATAGCAGAATAGTAAATAGAGCAATGAACTCAAAGTCAAGGGCAATCATGTTCTAATCCTGTCTCAGACACTTACTAACTATATGGGCTTAGATGAATCACTTAACCTTTGTGAACCTCAGTTTCCTTTGCTCTCAAATTATGATATTAATAGCTACTTTTTGGATGTCTCTGGTCTTCTACAATTGATACCACTCTACTTAGGTCATCACCTCCACTGCATTCTCAAATGCAAAAGGGATTCCATTCACCGAAATACCCTGGAATTTTTCTTTACTCTTCTCTTGCTCTCATAAAAGTCTTTATCATGTTTCCAGGGCATTTCTAGTCCTTGCCATCACATGTGATTCCCATTTATATTTTCTCAGTCCTTACTATATTTCCTGTCCTCGTCCCATTTCCCCTTTAGTATGTACGATAATTGAGGACAAGATCTATCTTGTTTGTTTTTAATTTTTTTCTTTAGCATTTATCACTGTGCTTGATTTTAAATAAACAATAAATATCCAATGATCTATCTAGCATGTTCAATGATACTCACTACTTTTAAAGGTGGAGAATTACATTCTTGAATAGATCTAATTGTTTGAAAATCCTCATTGCTAGAGCCCTAAATATTTATCTATTGCTTTTCCTTCATTCTTTCTCTTCTGGAAAAGTAGAAAAATGAATATGCTTTCCACATTATTTCAGCTCTCTGGAGGGATTTATTTTTCCTTGTTTCCATCCTCTACTAAACACCAATTAAACTCTAGACAAAACTGAAAAGAACAACAGAGGTCATTCCTGCCACTCTCATTTACATATAGAGAAAGTGAATGCCACCAAGTTTAAGTGACTTATACAAAGTTGCCTTATTTAATCCATTGTCCATTTGTTCAGATGCCACTGTAACTGCAATAAAAACTTTTTATAAGCAGATATGCATAGAGCAACACCAAAACATCATTGAAGGGGCAGAGCAAATGGAACTCAAGCAAATACTCTGAATCTACTGGTTTATATTTTGTTAAAAGGAGGCACTTCCTTATTAGAAAACAGAATTTGAATTCTGGGTTCTCTTCTTTTTTCTGTGCTGGGTGGGTCCCTCTTTGGGCAGCTTTTTGCCCTGTTCCTTTTCTTCGTTATTTTGCCATATTGGTGCTGAACTTTGTATGGAAACAATCAGCTTTTACTCTAGTGCAATTTAATATTTCACAATGAAAGAAATCCCCCAGCCTCCATATCTCCCATTTGCAGAGATTACAGGTATGTGTCACCACTGGTGACCAGAATAATTTTCATGTTCCTAGGGACCGTCAATTTCATCAGCCAATGACCAGAATTATTTACTGAGGATCCACAGCTCAGCTGTACTAGATCTCAGAGCACCCTTAAAGAGTTTGTCATTTATTACCTGGATATTGACCAAATCTTAATACCGTGGATGAACCTGGTATGACTTGGTTTCTCTTTGTATAGGAATAAAAACAGTAATAAATAAACCTGCAGGATTTCTTAAAAAATATAATGAATGAAGAGTAGGACTACAATATCATAATGGTAATTTATATTACTAAAGCATTTTTATTTTATATTTAACTTTTTATTATTAATATTTTAATAATGCCAATTACGAGAAGCTAATAATCTGTCTTATTCTACCTCATGTATGATGCACTTAATAAACAACCCACATGGTGTTGAAAAAGAACTGGACTTCTTTATCTAGGATTTTTCTGTTTAGAATAAATTTCAAAAGGATGAGTTAAATTAACCCCATTTAAACTACCATTCATGAGCTTAACATATATTTATTAAATGACTATTATTGTAAGTCATTGTGGTAGACATGGAATAGAGAAACAAAAGTGAAATCTCTGATTTTAAGAAGTTTAGATGCTAGTGAAGGTAGAAGAGGTCAGCCACGAGGTAGCTAAGTGGTATAGTAGTGGATAATGTGGTATCTGTAGAGTGAAAGACATGAATTTCAAACCTGCCTCAGAGGAGGTTTGTTAGCTGTAGGATTACATATAAGTGACTTAAACCCTATCAGCCTCAGTTTTTCATCTATGAAATAGGGATAATACTACCACCTGTGTCTCAGGGTTATGATGAGAATGAAATGGAATAACATTTATGAAGTGTTTTATAAACCTTAAAGTGTTATAAAAATGTTAGTTACAACAACAATAATTATTATTCTTACTTTTGTTATTTTTGTTCATATCCCAGATACAAAAATTCAAGATGTCTTTTAGGACTTCGAACTGCCTTTCTTGAAAGCCTAGAGCAGTGAAGGTGAACATTTTAGAGCCCGAATGCCCAAACTACAACCTTCACACCACATGTGAGCCTCTCTGCCTAACTCCAGACAGGAGAGAGAAGTGCTCCCTTTGAATTGTGGACAGAGGGTCAGGTGAAATGAGAAATGTCCTCAGGCATGAATGGAGAGGGGGGAGGGGAGCAGCCCCCTCCCTGTGCTTGAATCATAGGTTTGCCAACATGGGCCTGTAGTGTTCTACTGCTGTCCTTACTAGGTTCATTGGACTCTCCCAAGAATCAATTCCAATTGCGACTATTTTCCTCTGATATTAATTCCCATTTACACTGTCTCTATTATGTATGTACAGAGCAGTTTGAACATTCTCTCCCATTAGAATTTGCTTGAAGTCAGGAAAAGTGTTCTTTTTTAAACTTTTTTTTTGGTATATAAAATACTTAGCAATGCCTGGCACAGAGCACTTTATAAAAGCTCAATAACTAAATAAGGACCAGTCACTAGCACACCTGGGAAATTTCAGTTGTCTACCACAATTCAGCTCTTTAAGTATTTTTTTCCATATTATGTACCAAACACTATGATATATTCCATACACCATGACTAGAAAGAAAGCTTTGGAAATATAAGCCAGATTTTAAAGACCTGGGAGAAGGGAAGTGACTAAAGATTGGATGGGACCTTAATGGTCAACCTGCCCAATCTTCTCATTTTAAACATGAGCTGGGACAGCTAAGTGGCTCAGTGAATAGAGAGCTAAAGCTAGAGATGGAATGTCCTGGGCTCTAATTTGATCTCAGACTCTTCCTAGCTCTGTGACTCTGGGAAAGTCATATAATACTAATTGCCTAGCCCTTACCACTGATCTGCCTTGGAACCGATACTTGGTACCAATTCTAAGACAGAAAGTAAACATTTTATTTAGAAAAAAAATAATTTAAGTTACTTGCCCAAGACCACGTAGACTATAATTGATAAACCTTGATTTCAATCCTACATCTGCTAGTTTCAATCAAGGTATGTCTTTCTTTCTGAGCAATGCTTGAATACTGAAGGATAGGGAGATAAGGTCACTTGTCCATAGTTTTATTTATGTATATATAACTATGGCAAAACTAGTAGCAGCAGTTCCTGCTGTCATCACACTACTGGTAGCTGCCCCTTTGGCAGCCTTGGCACCTCACCAGTTAAAGAAGGATTTAAGGTTTGCAAGAATAGTTGTCATTTATACAGAACTTTAGGTTCTGCAAAGCACTTAAAAATCCTCTCTCATATGAATTGCTATCCTGGGAAGGAAGTATTTTGATTATCCTCATTTTATATATAAGGAAACTGAGGCAGATAGCAGTGATGTGACTTGCTTATTGTTGAACAGCTAATATGTGTCAGAAGCAGGGCAAGAATTCTGTTTTTCCTGATTCTAAGGAATTAGAAAACAAGTCAAATTCCACCCATGATATATACTGTATATAGGAACTCAAGAAAGACTTTTAATGCCTCTGGGTCTCAGTTCCTTTATCTGTAAATTAAAAGGTTGAACAAATAGTTTCAGTATACCTTCTAACCATAGATAGGTGGTCCCATTTTCCTTTCTTTTTCTTCCTCATAATATTTTTTCCAGATAACATGCCACTACAATTTTTCAATATTCATTTTCTGACATTTCCTTTCTTTACTATGGCTTGTAGCCTTTCTTTCTTAGTATCACTTTTTTTCACTGATTTTAAATGGGAAACTTCCCATTCCCTGCCCTTCCCTCTGGTAAATGAGGGAGGACTTTCTAGCTAGATGCTCTGTCCCTTTCATAGCCTAAAGAGAATAACATTGAATCTTTCTTTGCCAGCCAATTAACTGTACTCCAGCTGCAATGATTGTCAGTTACCTGTTCCCAGACTCTGGGTCCCATCAACCACCATATTGATTTTGCACCAGACCGATTCCTTTCTCTCTGTGCCCTCTTTCTGCCACCTTTTATCCCAAATCTGGATTTTGTGCTCATCATAATACAGAGTGCTGATCTCCCCACTCTTTAGAGGCCTCCTGGGGAGGAGGTGGAGGTGGGGTTGAGGGGTCCACCTCTTAATAAAATGTCAGCTACTGCTTTAGTCTTTCCTTTGGAGGATGCTGAAGTGCATTAGCAATAACCTTTTCATTCTCCTGGTCCCGCTGTGAGGTGTCGAGGATCCTTGTCTTCCTGTCTCTGGTTAATCAGGCCAGGGAAGAAATGAAAAGAAGGTAGTGAGTTAGGAGAGGAGTAGAGGACAGAGCCCATGCTCCTTGTCAAGGCATCTCATCATACACATGTTGCTGGGTCCCTGTATGCCTGGGCTCAGGAAATAAATAAAAGGAGAAATTGAAAGAAAAATTTTATGTATTTCCAAAGGGTTGTGTGAAAAAAGACTTGTTATAGTGTAAGTCTTATATGACCTCTTCAGGTTTCATTTTATTTTAAGGTTTAAATTTTAAGGTTCATATTAACTGAATTTTATAGTTTAATTCATATTAACTATTTTTTTAATCTTTTCTGAGTTTTATAAAGTATGTGAGCTCTTTAAGGGCAGACATTGCATTATTTTTGCCTTTTTATACCCAGATCCTTACACAGTGACTGGCAAAGAGTAGGCATGTCCTAATTTTTTAATTTAAATTTCCAGGTTGATATGACATTCATCGTCCCCATTAATTCCACTCCTGATATGATTGGCTTAGTTGTTGTTTCTGCATGCTGCATCTCATTTCCCAACTTTCTGCCTTTTGATCTCTGCTGGAACCTCCCATCTTGGTTCCAGTTATGTCTTAGTCATTATCTACAACAGTCCTTGCCTAAATCTTCCTTGATACCTTTGTAGATAAAGCAATTTTAGAATTAGTCATTGTAGAAGGGAATATTTGTGAATCAAATTGAAATCAAGTAAAGGCTGAAATGTCTTCAGCAGTAGAAGGTTGTTTAGATATTTAAGTTATCTTTCAATCCAATGTACTTATTTTATAGGTGAGGAAATATTCTGAGGCCTTAAAAGTTTGTCGAATCTTTTATACAGATAATTGAAGATATGACCTAGAACTTAAAAGAAATGACATTTAACTTAGAGTACCAAGCACTACACATCTTTATATCTTTGTAGGATCTGTGATCCCATTAGTGGAGAAATCAGAATACTCTATAAGACTGACCTATATTTTCTCATACATCTTCCATATAGGATATGATCAGACGACTGAAGTCCTTTTAGTATCTTATGAATATGATAATTTTATTTAAATTCTCAATCTGCTGTCCACCCAATCTTGTTCCATTACCAGTCCAATTCTCTTATTCAAAAGCTAATGTTCTTTTGACATGTCTTGCATGAAAGTTGCCATGGAATATATACATCAGTGTTCTTCTTACTTCAATGTATCTTTCTATTGGGTTTTATAGGGAGCCATGCCTCTATATGATTTTTTGGGGTCCTGATCGGCATGGTGGTATAGGATGGTTAAGGCAGGAGAAAGAAAATGAGAACAACGAGACTAGTGGTTAGCCCATGCTGTCCCCAATTCTGCGGGCATGGAAGTTTATTATATACTGATTTCAAGCAAAAAGAGTCACAGTTGATAAGGGGCAATAAATCACGCATAATCCATTGAATTCTAAAGAATACAGATGTAAAGACAAATGGTCAAATTCCAAACCCCAATTCAGCAGGGGATAATTCCAGAAGAGGAAATATCCCAGAGAGATTCTCATCAATTGAAATCTGCATTCAGACTAAAGACTCCGGTTTTAATCTGAATATGCGATTTTATCTAAGCAGCATTTGTTAGGATTTAGGCTTCTCAATTATCAAGGAAAGAAGTCATCCACTCAGTAGAAGCTGGTCTGCCACTTCATAGCTCTCCAATAAGAATTGTAAAAAAGGTGGGGATCAAAGACTGATTCAAAAGAGGAGCCTCAGATTTTTATCTTAGATGGCCCATTCTGTCTGTCCTGACATGCAGTGCAGAAAATCATACACACAGTTTTACTTGCCGATGATTTTGTAAT
>NW_025360829.1:0-2608 GCF_016433145.1 Gracilinanus agilis
CTCTCTCTCTCTCTCTCTCTCTCTCTCTCTCTCCCTCCCTCCCTCCCTCCCAATTAGCTGTTGCTTAGCAGAGCCTCCTATCCTCTGTTTTGGTGAGTTTTTCCCTGCACTTCCTCCAGCTCCTCTACAAATCCATTCTAAATTTAGAACCGAGCGCCAAATTTCCAGGCTTTCAGCTCTTCTCCGCTCTAGCCAACCGTGAGGCCTGCACGCCTGCCGTTGTTGGCGTGTGGGGGATTTTTCTCCTCTTCTCTCTTTCCCCCATTCTCTTCCTCCCCACACCCACCCCAATAATTCTGACACAGAGCAAGAAATGGCTTTCTAACATGAATGATTTTGTTTGCACAGTGACGGTCTGTACTAGGTTAGAACACCGTTTTTCCTATTTAATCACCCTGGGAAAGTGATATTGGCAAATTAAAGGGAGAATTATTTTAAATGGAGAAATGCTTTGTAAACCCTGGAGACCATGCAAGAGAGTCAAAACAACTCTCTAGCAGGAATGGGGAGGGAGAGAGTAGGGAGCTGAACGAAAGTGAATGTGAATCGGTATGCCCTTTTATAGACATCTCTAATACCAGCTTATCTTCTGAGTCAGAAAACCTGCTTCCAAATTCTTGTTCCAACACTGGCTAATTGTGTTCTTTCAGACAAGTCTCAGCACCCCAGGTTTGGAAGGGACCTCAGAGGTCAGTCAACTAGTCTGATTCCCAGCTGAACAAAAATTCCCTCAGTACTGATTTAGCTCATCCAGCCCTTGCTTGAAGATCTACGACGATGTGGGTATCATTCCCAAGACAATCCATTCTACTCTGTGATGACTCAAATTGTTAGCAAGTTCTTCCTGACATCAAACATAAATGTGCCCCTTTATAATTTTCACCCATGGTTCCTCATATCCTCTGGGGCCAAACAGAAGAAGGGTAAACCGTCTTCCACACAACACCTTTTCAAATTCTCAAAGATAGCTATCATTTCCTTTCCAATTCTTCTCTAGGCTAGACATCCCTAGTTCCATTCTCTTATGGAATACATTCAAAGCCCTTCACCATCATGGCTGCTCTTGTTATAAGGAATTTCTGGGACAAAATGGAAATCATCTTGAGTGACAGGATCGATGGTTGAAGACCTTGGAATGCCCCCATGTGGCATGAGCCAAGGCCAAAAGGCAGTTGGAACCAACCCTATAAATACTCACCATGCACAGCACAGAGGAGCTCATTCTGTAGCATTCTTGGGTGGAGGGAGGTTCAAGAGGGTGGGGAGGCCTTTCTACCTGCAGTCTAGCTTCCTTGCCTGAGAGACCTAGAGAGTAATTATACCTGCTGTCAATAGAGATGAGAGAGAACAATATTACAACTATCTAAGAAGAACATCAATAGCCTTCCCTATCCTTTGGTTTGGCTCCAGCCAGATCAAGCCAGGCTTAGTGAGAGGGTGAAGAAGCTTCAGCCTATCATTGATCTATCAGCATCTACAATTTTCTGATCACTAACTTTAAATTAGCTTAGATTTAGCATCCCTAAAACCTCGTACCTCATTCCTTGTTCCTGACCCCTTGTTAAGTGAGAAATAAATCTTGTTACTAAATTCAACAAAAGTTTGGAGTATCTTTCCTAATTAGTGACTATCCAAAGCTATCAGGAAGGGGAACCTTATTTCATGCCCTTAGAATTTCAGCATTATCCATCTGGCATTAATACCAGCCCGTACCAAAAACAAATCCAACCCCAAGTCAAGAGGCTAGAGGAGTTGTCAACACACTCCCAACTCCTTCTTGGCTACTTGGCTTGGGTAACAGTTAAAGGAGGCAGCTTGGCAGGCTTGATCCAGCAGAGCCTGTCAGGCTGAGAGGGGCATAGCCCTTTCTATTATCCAGTATTACAAAGCTGCCGCCTTTGTGCTCCCCCTTTTCCTTTCCTGATTTTTAATATTCTCCTTTGGACATTTTCTAGCTTACCAATGTTATTCCTCAAATTTGCTTCACAGACCTGAAGACAATAGTCCAAACATGCTCAAACTAGGGTAGACCACACTAGGACCATCACCTCCTGGTCCCAGACATTGAATGCCTCTTAAGGGATCCTAAGGATTGTAGGAGTTTTTTTTTTTTTGGGGGGGGCATGCCATATTGTAGGAACACCTTGATCTTGCATACTTCTAAATATTGTATATCTATTTTCATTTCTCAAAATGTTACAAAAATGATTTTTTTTTAACCCAAGGATGAGACATACACTTACGTCTCCTAAAATTCACTTTGAGAAGTTATGTGGCATAAAAGATAAAGTTGGCCTCAGAATCCAAATGACCCAATTCCAGGTCTCACTTCTGACACATAGAAGTTGTTTGACTTTGGCAAATCACCTTAGTGGCCATGACAACAATCTAAGATACTAAGGAGAATCAAACGTTGTTCCTACTGGAAGCTCCTTAAGTGATAGGTCTGGAGCAAAGAGGGAAACATCATCTGATTAGGTTCAGGCCAATTTTCTAATCTATCAAGGTCTCTTTATTTATATTCTCAATCCAGGTACCAGTTATTCTTCCCAGTTTTGAGTCATCATTACATTTTGTAAGCATGATTCTTATGACCTTATTTAAGTCA
>NW_025360830.1:0-1827 GCF_016433145.1 Gracilinanus agilis
ATTCACATCTGACCCTTAAAACCTTTTTGGCCTCATTTTTTAATTCTATAAAATGAGGAGGGATAGTAATAATAATAATACGACAACATATTATTATATGATATAATGTATTATATATAATGATATAATAATTAAATGATAATAAAAAGCTTGTGTTTATGTAGCACTTTAATGTTTGCCAAAACACTTTACAAATATTATCTCATTTGATCCACATAGCCCCGGGATGTAGAGTTTTTTACAGATGAAGAAACTGAGGCAGAGAAAGATTAAGTGACTCAGGTTTACATAGCTTGTGTCTGAGGCTGGATTTGAACTCTGGTCTTCCAGATTCCAAGTACAGCCCTCTATCTAATATACCATCTTTTTGCCTCTGAGACTCTTCTCAGATCTAAATCTTGTTCCAGAGATATGGCATATGGATAGCTAATGAAGTAGAGGATTAGAGTAGACAGGATTCGCCCCTGGCTGTGCCTCATTTAAGTAGATATTCTAGTTTTGTGTCTTATCTTGCCAAGTACAGTCATCTTTTTCACTCCATTCCTTTAAGAGAAAAAAAAATCAATGGCATGCACAAATACCCATGCTGATCTTAAATAATCTACTCTAGGTTCCTACTTTGTTCTTAACATTGATTTTTTTTCTTAATAAATCTGTGATTTCATGCTATCAAATGAGGAACTTTTACCCATGCTAATTATAGTTATTCTCCAACTTAAAGTCTTAGAATGTTGCTTGGTGTTAGATGACTGGCTCAGGGTCATGTAGCCAGTACATGAGAGATGCAAGATTTGAACTTGTGTCTTTCTGACCCTTAGACTCCCATTTTATTCAGTATTTATGTCAGACTGTCTTTCCTTAAGACCTCCTTAAGGGAGAAACCTTCTCTTGGGACTGTGTTTGAAAGAATTAAGATAGCAAATCCCACAACCAATCCTTCCTTCCTCTTCACCCCACCAAGACAAGAAAGAGTTAAATTATTCTCTCTATATTCACTTCACCCTCTGCTATGGTTGCTAATGTGATTGGGTTTTAGATAAAATGTATTACATGTTTTTTCAATTGAGTTTCTCTGAACCCACCCCCATCCCTTTTATGGAATGCAGGGTCTGGGACTTTGGACTGTGCCACATGGGTACATTTGTCTCTCCTTGGAGGCGCTCATGTTTTCTTTCACCTCTTGGTGTCTCCAGTTCTTAGAACAGTGCCCGGAACATAGCAACCTTCACTCAATTCTTGTTGGTTGATTAATTCATTGATGTTAGGTTTGGGCACAGAACAAAAGCTCGATGCTTTTTTTCCTTGCAGATTTGTCATCAGTTTATTAACAAGGGGCCCTTTTCCCTCTCTGCTTTACAGCCACAACACAAAAACAACATCTTGGCTAGACCCTCGGTGCCTGACCAAACAACAGAAGCCTCTGGAAGAATGTGAAGATGATGGTAAGGGGCGATGAGGGGACATTCTGTTTGGCCATAACGGCTGAGGTTTGGAAAATGTTTGTGGACGAATATAACAAGTAGCATGCATGGATGTTATCAGGATAATTTCTTATTGAACTTTTAAGTTCATAAGGAAAGTTGCTGCAGAAGCTTCATTATTTAATACATACATTGACTGATGAGTTCTATAACTTCTAAGATATCCATCTCATTGCATCTTATAAACTTGACAATAATTTGTCTTCATCCACTTAGTTTTTGCTTTATAGATGGTTAGACCCAACTCTATTAAAGTCTTCAGGAGCTCATCCAGAAGTCATAGGTCCCATGAAATACTTGAATTGGCAATTGCCATTCCATATCTGCCCTGGCACCATCTTAGCTT
>NW_025360831.1:0-2976 GCF_016433145.1 Gracilinanus agilis
AAAAAATCAGCAATTGGGGGGATGCCCATCAATTGAGAAATGAATAATCACATTGTGATAGAATACTACTGAACATAATAAAAAATGTGCAAGATCTCTTTAAAAAAACTTGGAAAGAACTACTTGGGATAATAAACAACAAAACAAGTAGAAACAAGAGAATATTACACACTGCTATATAATTGATATTGGAAGAATAAATTTTGAATGTTACCTCAAAGGGGAAACATGGAAGACTTAATTGCAAGAACAGCCCTTTCTTCTAAATGATGACATTTGTGATGTGAGGAAGACTGAGGACATATGGATGCTTTTCTTTAAAATTTAAAAATTAGGTGGATATGAAAAGTATCAGAAAAAGAAAGTTATCAGAAGATACTGGAAATAGAGATTAAGAATTTATGGAAGAAAATTAATATTTTAAAAAATAAAATTTGGCAAAGGAAAGTAAATGATTTCAAAAATCTTCAAAAAATAAAAATCAAAAGAGTGAAAAAAGGGGAGAATGTGAAATATTTCATTACAAAACAACTCATTAGGAAAACAGATCAAATAGAGACAATAAAACAATTGCTGTGTGCCTGAAAGTTATGACCAAAAAAAAAAAGAGTCTAGACACTGTAAATAAAGAAATTATTAAGGAAAATAAAAATTAAAAAAATCCACTGATCACCACCTGAAAGAGATTTCAACATGAAAACTCAAAGGAAAATTGTAGGTAACTTTCAAAGCACACAGTCAAAGAGAAAATAGTATAAGCAGTTGGAGAGAAACATTTTAATATTATTAAGCTACAGTCAGGAAAATATAAGAACAAGACTTAAAAATCTCTTCACTAAAACACTTGGATCATGATGCAAACAATAGTGATCTACCCAATAATGTTTAGTGTAATCCTGCAAGTGAAAAGTTGGATATTAATGAATTAAAGGAATTTATCTATTCTTAAGGAAAAGACCAGAATTGAACAGAAAATTAATTTATGAGGATCAGGAGAAACACAAGAAGGCAAACATGAGAGCTCAATTATAAGGAATTTAATAAAGTAAAATTATGTACTTCTTATTTGGAAAAAATTCTTAACTGTTAAGAATTACTTCATTACTAGCATAATTTGAAAAAAACATACATAGAGAGAAGGTTTGGGGTTGAGGTGCATATGATTGGATGATCCTAAAAAATAAAATTAGATGTTGAGAGGTAAATTGAAGCAACTATCTTATATAAAAAGTGTTACTGAAACTATTACAGTAAAGGGGAGAAGTAAGTTAAAGACTGGTAGTGCTAGAACCTTGTTCTCATCAGAGCTGGGTTAAAGAATGAATAACATACAAATCAAGAAATGTAAAAATCTTAATTTATAGACAAATAGGAAGGCAAGGGGATAGAATAAGGGAAGTACTTTTAGAGGTGTGTGCAAGTTAAAAAATAGGAGGAAAAAGGGAGATGATGATGGTGGGACTCAGAGGAGTTGGCAGATTAAAAATTAAAAGAATAAAGGGAGAAGATAAGGAAAGGACTCTTAGGCAGTAGATTATGAAGGCAGTGGTCATAAGTACATTAAATTTCTGAGGAGGGAGAGTGTACAAAAGAAGAATTGAAAGATAAACAATGAGGAAAATAGGATGGAGGAAAGTATATAACTAGTAATCAAAACTTTGAGTGGGAATGGAATAAACTCCTCCATAAAACAGAAATGGAGAGCAAACCAAAAACCAGAATATGACAGTATGTTTTTACAAAAATAATACCCATAAAAATGAGAGACAAATAGAATACAAAATAGGGGACTAGAGTAGAAGTAATTGTGTTTCATCCAATGCAAAAAAAAGGAGGGGTAGTAATTATGATCTCAGACAAAATTAAAAATAAAATTGATTTAATTAAGAGATAAAATAGAACCTATATTATGTTTTTAAAGTACCATAAATAATGAAGTAAGATCAATGCTAAATCCATATGCACCAAAGTTTTTTAAACAAAAGGCTAAATAGATATCAAAATGATAATAGTGAGGGGACCTCAAACTCCTCCTCATAGAATTAGATAAATCTAACAAAAAATAAATAAGAAAACAGTCAAGGAGAATAGATTCTTAGATAAATTGGATATGATAGATACCTGAAGAACTAAATGAGAATAAAAAATTATATACTTTTTTCTCAATAATACATGGTATCTTTACAAAAATTGACTATGTATTAAGGAATAAAAAATTATGGTCAAATGCAGAAAAATAAAAATATGAAGTGTATCCTTTTCAGATAAAAATGGAACAAAATTACATTTAATAAAGGACTATGTAAACAGACTAAAAATTAAGTAGAGACTAAACAACTTAATCTAAAAGAATGAATGAGTTAAAGAACAAATCATAAAAACAATAATTTTATTAAAGAGAATGATAATGAAAAGCAAGAATTAAAGGAAAATGTATTTCTCTAAAAGCTATATTAATAAAATAATAAAGAAGATTAATAAATTTGATATGAAATTAAAATATTTATAATAAATACAAATTTAAAAGATCCAGTTAAGATCCAAAATGGAAATTCTAATAATTAAAGTTGAAATTCATAAAATTGAATATCATAATATGATTGAATTAATAGATAACAGTTGAAGTTGTTTTTTAGAATAAAATAAAATAGATAAAGCATTGGTTAATATGATAAAAAAAAAGAGAGAAGAAAAATATAATACTAGTATCAGAAATTAAAAGGGTGAGTATAAGGGTAGCTAATAAAGATGGAATCAATTCAATTAGTAGGGTTGGCTTTCCCCAATTATATGCCAATAAATTTAATAATTTCAGTAAAATGGAAGAATATTTACAAAATTGTTAACTTCCTAGATAAATAGAAGAGGAAATAGAATATCTAAATAAAAGTATTTTTTGAATAAATGAAATTGAATGGGCCATAAATGGGCTCCTAAAGGTGGTGGTGGTCAATGGGAGAGAGAGAGAGAGAGAGA
>NW_025360832.1:0-2128 GCF_016433145.1 Gracilinanus agilis
AGACACCATTTTCTACATGAAACTTTTCCTGAAGCCTTCCAACTGCTAGTGCTCTCTTCCACTGAAAACAATCTTTTGTATAACGACTTTGTGTCCATAGGCATATGTGAAAAAAAAATGTATATGCATAAATATTATGCTTTTGTACTATATCTAATTTTATATGAATTTAATTCTTCCATTAGAATGGAAACTCATTGTTGGTAGGAATGTTTCATTCTCTGTATTCATGATTTCTAGGGCCTAGCATAGTTTCTGGCACACAACAAATACTTAATACATCTTTTTTGATTTATTGATTGTAAATTCTATGCATTATTACAACCCTAAGCACAGGGAGGTATCAGTTCGTAAATGGTAAATTGTCCCTATGGTGCAAGTGGGCTTCAGAATCTATTGTCCATAGGCACTTGGAGAATATAGAAAACAGACAATCACACTGGGGAAGTCTATGGTATTACAGTCAAGAGAAAAAGTTACTCATCTCCTCTTAAGCTCAGAATAATGTACTATGTCATTTATCCCTGAATAATAAATTATTCCAGAAGAATATGAAATATAAATTTGATTCCTTTTTAAACATTTGAAAGTGAACTTATTAAAAATTGGTATTATTCATCTCAGGAAAATAACAAAACAGTGTTGTGTTCCTTTTTTGCTACCACAATTTTATATTTGGATTTGTTCAAGTGTTTCCCAATCAATGGGCACCCATTTGTTTGTTTTTACTATAGTAAATATAGATTTTATATTATAATTTATCTTTTTATTTGTTTTGCCCAAATTTAATGCTAAATAATTACTTGCTAGAAAAGAAAAAAAATTAAAATTTAGTTTAAAATCTAGTAAAGTACATATTTTTAAAGAGTCAGAAAGTATTTTTACACAAATAGAAAATAATTATGTCTAATTTTTGTTACCTTCCAATGTAAATAGTTTATATTTTGTATTGTAAATAGTAAACGTAAATAGCATTTGGAAAGATATAGTAAATCTTTTGATTCTTCTTAAGAATGAAAGTATTTGGAAACTGTATTCTGATACTCAGTTGTCTGAAATAGGTTCTATGAATTATAAGGAAATAGACCTAGCAAATAAGTGCATATTAAGTTCTATTATCAATTCCCATTCTAAGTGAAAAATAAATAACCTAAAATCCACAAAGTAATGGAGAATTATTGCCATTCTATTTACAGCAAAAATATCTTGATGAAATTGTTTGTGTTTAAATAAACATAGATTTTTTAACATATTTAATTCATTCAAGGAGCTTGGTACAGGACAAATGGTGACAGTATTATTTGTTTTCTCCAATTTTTTTTCTATATTCACCTAAGTGCTTCTTTGAAATTGTTGCTCCAAACTATTTTTTTTTTCAGTTTTCAATTTTATGTATCACATGATCTACTCCAAATGCCCACTGATTCACCTGCAGGTTCTGAATTCCCATTTTCAACAATGCCTGCACTATTGATTCACTTTAAAGAAAAGAAGTCTTTGATCGACCCATCTCTTTGTCTCAAGCAGCTGGTAGTATTATAGAAATAGTAAAGAAAATCTTCTAGGACCAAATACATTGACTTCTTCCAACAGGGTGATCTCTAACCTCTTTTTTAAAAATTGCACGTATTATAAATATTTAAATTTCCCAGTTGGAACATTATCTAGGTACAAGAATTCCCAGTAAAGCTGATGTCCCTCCCTGTGTTAGGCTGACATTTGAGAAAACCCTGGGAACTCTCGTAGGACATCACAGAGAAGCATGAAGTGAACTGAATCAGCAATTTACCAAGTATAGCAATAAACTTCTGTCCTATTTTTAACACTTTAATTAAAATTATTCACTTATTGAGAAAAAGCTATCGACGAGAGCATTGATTTTGTACATTAGCTTGTTTATTGTTAACTTGGAGTGTCCTTGGTGAGAATTTTCAATGTCATCTCCCCAGGCCTGTCCAGTGCTAGACAGGTTGGAGAATGTAGAGTCTAAAGACAAGTCTGACTGCACCATCAATGAGAGAATTATGTGGCCTATTACAAATTTAGATACACTTTATGGTATTTGAATGGACAAAGCTGCCTTTGTCAGTCCATTAAGATGATTCACTTTGCATGAAAGCTTAGTTCC
>NW_025360833.1:0-4034 GCF_016433145.1 Gracilinanus agilis
TGCATTGGTGACTCAATCTGAAGAGAAGATACTTACTCTGGGGACTCTTGCTGAAGAGACTCCCACTCTCTTCTGAGCTTTTTGTCAGTAGTGAGCTGTATTTCATCAAAGAAGATTCTAGGGTGGTAAGTTATGGAATTCTCTACCTCCTTCCTACATTTCCCTCATTTAACTATCTCTATTTCAATTAAACTAAATTGTTAAAGCTACTAACTGCCTCATAATTTTAATTATAATTATTACAATTTGGCAACCACACCCTTTTTAACTCTTACATAAATGCTTGGTTTTCCACTTGCTAATCTAGCCAGTGGACATGAGAAGTCTAAATACGGCCTAAATACTATTTCTGATGGAGTTTTTATATGTATGTTAAGTTGAGTATGCTAGTTCTCTGCTCAAAAAACTTCATTGATACCCTGTTTCTTATTGAGTACAGCCCAAATATCGTTGTAAGGCTTTCAAAGTATTTTATAATCTCCTTTCAACCAAACTTTAGAACCCTAGATTCCATTTTCCAAAAATGAACCATAATGATCTAACCATCTTAGACTTCTTCATTTCTAGAATATCATGTATTCCTGCCTCATATTGTTCTCATGGAGAGTCTTGCTCATCCTTATTCAAAATTCTACTCATCCTTTAAGGTTCAGTTCAAATGTTATATAAGATGTTTTCCTTGATTATTACAACTGGAAACAATTTTTTTTTCCTTTCTTTCCCCTCTCATAATACTTATTTTCTATTATTTATATCTTATTAATTCAAGACAAGACAATAAGCATTTGTTAAGAACCTATTAAGAGCCAATGTGCCTAGCCCTGGAGATGTTAAGAAAGGTAAAAGGCAGTCCTTGCTCTCAAGAAACTCATATTTTGAGGTCTGACATAACATTACAACAACTATGTGAAAAAAAAAGATATATATGGGAGGAACAGAAGATGATAATCTCAGAAAGAAGACACTAAAATTAAGGAGGTTTGGGAAATGGTTTATTCTATAAGGTGGAGATGTTGCCAAAATCTGCCAGAAATCATGAAAACTGGAAGTTAGAGACGAGGATGGATAGAGTTCCATTCAAGCAAGAAAGCCAGTTGAAATGCGCAGAGATAAGTTATGGCATATTGTGTTTAAGAAAAATCAAGTAGGGAATTGTTATTGGATCTCAGATTTTAAGAAGAAAAGTAACAACTAAAAAGACCAGTAAGGTCGGGTTATGAAGAGATTTTAAAGACAAACAGAAAATATTATATTTTGTACTGAAGGTAATACAGAGTCATTGGATTTATTCAATGGGAGAAGTAACTGGGTTATACCTCAACTTTAGGAAGAACAATTTGACAGCAAGGTGAAGGATTAACTAAAATGGGGAGATATTTGAGGCAGGTATATGAATCAGAAGGTTATTGCACAGTACAGGTATGAAGTGATGAGTACTAACATGAGGGTGGTTTCAGTGTCAGAGTTGACATGACATATGGGAGAGATGTTATGAAGGCACAATAGGTATGACTTAAAAACCTACATGTAATTAATTAAATAAAAATTTTCAATTAAAAAAAAAAAACCTATGTGGAGTGAGACTATATGAAGACTTCTAAGTGACTTCCAGGGGTGGAGCCAAGATGATGGAGTAAATCCAGAGTGGGTCTGTGCCACCATGAGAATTTTCTCTGAACCAATATTAAAATATTGACACAAAGTGAATACAGGAGTGAAAGAACCAACAAGGAGACAGAGTGAAACAACTTTGAAGAAAAGAAAAACCCAAAAGGTAGGCAAAGAACAAATGGGGCACTGGGGTGAGAGGAGAGCAGAGCCAGCAAGAAGTTATAGCAAGGAGGGAAGAGCAAGCCACACCAAGCCAACATCCAGACCCTAAGATCCTTCCTGGGCAAATGGTGGTGGTATAAGCCAATCCATACACCTTGAAATTTCAAACTTGTAGAGAAGTTCAGAGCCCCAGCACAGGGAATTCTAGTCGGGGATTAAGAGATGGACTTAGTTCACATGTTGGGGTGGTTGGTAGTACTAAGTGCTAAGCAGTGATCTTTTGCCTAAAGCTCAGGGCAGAGGTCCAAACAGGACAATCAAGGATGATGGTGTGTCTGATTTGATCAAGTACATGGCCCAGACCTAATCAAGATCAGAGTGATATCAAAAGCTTACACCTCAGCCTGAGGTAAGTCTTTTAACTATCAGCATTTCAAGGGTCAAATGAATGTGCAGGGGTAGGGGGCTCTCAGAGCTCTCAGCCCTCAGACCATCACATCATCCTCCAGAGGCTAGTTATAATTAGATAGGGAAAATGAGCAAATAACTAAAAAAGCACCTAACTCTAGAGAATTTTTATGGAGACAAAGAGCAAGGTACAGACACAGAAGGGGACAGTGAAAGCAAAGGAAACACATGCAAAGTCCAAAAGAAAAATATGGATTGGACACAGATTCTGGAAGAATTCAAAAAGGATTTCAAATACCAATTAAGAGAGACAGAGAAAAAATGGGAAAGAGAAATGAAAGTGATGCAAGAAGAAATGGGCCAAGGAAACTCAGGTCTTAAAAACAGATTTGGCCATTGAGAAATTAATGATTTCATGAGAAATCAAGAAACGATAAAGTAAAATCAAAGGAATGAAAATACAGAGGAAAAAATGAAATATCTTACTGATAAAACAACTGACCTACACAATAGATCTAGAAGAGACAATTTGAAAATTATTGGACTACCTGAAAACCATGATCAAGAAAAAACTTAGGACATCTCTCTGAGGGCCTATACTAACAAAATCAAGAGGAGATAAATAATCTGGGCTTGCAATTTTAAAAATTAGAAAAAGGAAAAATTAAAAATCCCCATATAAAAACTACATTGGAAATCTTAAAAATTAAAGGAGAAATAAATAAAATTGAAAGTAAAAGAACTATTAAGTTAATAAATAAGACTAGGAGCTGGTACTTTTTGAAAAAACAAATTAAAGTACTGATTAATATAATAAAAAAGAAAGAAGATAATCAAATTAAGAGTATCAAAAATGAAAAGGGTGATCTCACCTCTAATGAAGAGGAAATTAAGGTAATTATTAAGAACTATTTTCCCTAATTATATGAAAATAAATATGACAACATAGGTGAAATAGGTGAATAATTAAAAATATATAAATTGTCTAGACCAGTAGTTCCCAAACTTTTTTGGCCTACCACCCACTTTCCAGAAAAAAAGATTATTTAGCCCGCTGGAAATTAATTTTAAAAAATTTAATAGCAATTAATAGGAAAGATAAATGCACCTGTGGCCATCACCGCTCCACTGGATCACTGCAGCACCCACTTTGGGAATCACTGGTCTAGACTAAGAAAAGAGTACATAGAATACTTAAATAATCCCATCTCAGGAAAAGAAATTTCTACCTCAACCACCATCCTTTTACCACTACATCTAAGGGAATAAAGAGAGACTGCTTCCTGGAAGCCCCTCTTTTACTTCTTCTCCTTTACCCCTGGATCCTAACTGATCCTTTCCAGGTCAATGTGCTTAGCTCACTGTTCTATGCCTCATACTAGAGTGCTTTCATGTGATGTAGTGCACACAGCACGGGGAAGCAGGCAGGATGACCACAGTAAGTGATTCTGGTGGAGGGGTTCCCTTTACACAGAGACAGAAGGGCAGATCAATGGAAAAGACTTAGAGGCAAATGCCCTCAGCAAACTAGTGTTCAATAAACCCAAATATCCCAACTTTTGGAACTGGGACTCATTATTTGACAAAAACTACTGGGAAAATTGGAAAACAGTATGGGGAAAATTAGGTTTAGATAAACATCTTAAACCCTGTACTAAGATAATTTCAAAATAGGCAAATTATTTAAATATAAAGAGTGAAATCATAAATAATTTAGGTGAACATAGAATAGTATATCTGTCAACATAGAATAGTAAACCTGTCATATCTGTGGGAAAGGAAGGAATTTAAGACCAAATAAGAGATAGAGAATATTACAAAATATAAAATGAATTACTCTGATTATATCAAAT
>NW_025360834.1:0-1977 GCF_016433145.1 Gracilinanus agilis
TCAGGGATTACAGCTAAAATGGTTGGCTCCTGCTCCTATGGGATAATTTTTGGAAGAAGAAATGTCTTTATGTTGATGTTATTCAGTCTTCTCCATTTTCTTATTTTGATTCTTCATGGCCCCATTTGGAGTTTTCTTGGCAGTGATTTTCAGCTCATTTGATGGATGAGGAAACTGAGGCAGTGTTCGTAGACCGGCACTCTTTCCACTGTGCCACCTAGCTGCCCTTACTGCCCTTTAAAAGAGCCTTGATCTTTTACAGAGAAGGAGAACACTGCATATAGTATTAGACTTTTACAGTTTGTTAATTTTACTAAAATCTCGTTCATTTTCAATTTCTTGTTATTGTTATTAAAGGTAGAATAAAGACTGCCCCGTGTCTGATATGAGCATCGTTACCCCGAATGCTTGTATAGGAACTGTGGACCCTTTTAACTACGTCTCTGGAGACGAAGATACGAGATATATTTGATTTATAGTCTGAGATCTTCTTAAGTCAAATTCTTGGGGTAGGGGCTTGGGGTGTTGAGCCAAAGAGAGAATGATTTCTGCCCCCAAGTCTGGGGCCGGTCTTCGAGAGCCCAGAGTTTTTGTTATTGGGCCACGAGTGGTCTGCAAAGTAATTTAAGATGAAGAGAGTACTAATGCCTGTGGGGAATCAGGAAAGTCTCTCTTTAGACAATTTCTGTAGCAGTGACGCCCACCTGCCCCCTTCCATCATCCACCTCCTCCCCAGCATCTCTCCAAGAAGCTTCAGCTTTCCCCAAGACACCAAGGGGTTAAATGATGGGGGAAAATCACAGCCTGGAAAAGCAGACTTTGGGTTCTGCCAAACCCCAGATGTTTGGAAAATGGTCTGAGGCTTCCAGTGAACCCAGAAGCAGGGCCAGCCAGCTGCCGGGGACTCGGGGGTCTTCCCTCTTTCGTTTTGCCCAGGATCCATAAAACCATAACCAACCTTACTGTGGTCTGGGTGGAACGAATCTGCGGCAGACACAGAAGTCATTATGTGGGGATCTGGCTTTGTTCTGACAGCTCTGACTCCCCCAAACCCTCACCCTTCCCCTTGAAGGGCTAGTCAGGAGAACAGAACTTTCCACTACACCAGGGGAGAAGAGGGGGAAGAGAATTGCCCATTTCCCCCTCAAAGGCCACCTTGTTTTTCATATACACTGCGCCCGGCTGGAGGTTGACAGCCATTCTTCCAGACTTCTGCTTGGGGGAGGAGCGCAGAATTCAGTTCAATTCAATCTGGTCTATGCATTAGGCACTGTGCTACGTACTTTACAGTCATGATCTCATTTAATCCTCACAACAATCCTGGGAGGGAGGTGCTCAGATTGTCCTCATTTTACAGATGAGGAGACTGAGGCAAACAGAGTTAAGTGACTTGCCCAGGGTCACACAATTAGGAAAGTGGTTTTGAACCAGGGTCTTGGTTTAATACCTTCTGTATTTTAGGGATAGCACTGGATGGTGGGGACCCAAAGACCAAAAAAAGGAAGAAAAGAAATCTTTGTCCCCCAAAAGATTAAATTAGAATGGAGATCTTAAAAAATGGAGTCATGGTCAAAAGGGACCCCAGTGGACACGTAGTTTAGAGGGTACCTGGACGAGAATCTTCTCTTCAGAGTCATTAAGAAGTGACCAGGGGGACAGCTAGATGACTCAGTGGATGGAGAGCCAGGCCTAGAGATGGGAGGTCCTGGGTTCAAATCTGGCCTCAGACACTTCCCAGCCGTGTGACCCTGAGCAAGTCCCTTCACACTCCATTGCCCACCCTTACCACTCTTCTGCTTTGGAGCCAATACACAGTATTGACTCCAAGACAGAAGGTAAGGGTTAAAAAAAAATGACCATTCTGGGGCAGCTGGGTAGCACAGTGGAGTGAGAGTCAGACCTAGAGACGGGAGGTCCTAGGTTCAAATCTGGCCTCAGCCACTTCCCAGCTGTGTGACCCTGGGCAAGTCACTTGAC
>NW_025360835.1:0-1036 GCF_016433145.1 Gracilinanus agilis
ATATATATATATATAATGCCAGCTTGATTAGATTGACTGGAGGAGTTTTCTAAATTGTGCCCTCAAATACAAAATCAAGAATCAATTCTCCAATCAATCAATCAATATTTCTTTGAAACACCTACTTTAATTCTTAAATGTTTCCTTAGTAGACATCTTGAATAAACTATACACAAAATCATTTTCTAAGAAAGCATAATGAATAAATAGTCATCCAGTCTCTGCTTGAAGATCTTCCAGTTGGAGGGACCTACCATCTCAAAGGGAAACCCATTCCAGTTTTAGACAGCTCTAATTACTAAGAGGTTTACCTTACCATTCAACTGAAATTTTCCTCTTTAAAATTTCTGCCCATTTTTCCAGGTTTTCCCTTTTGGATATAAAGAAAATCAAATTTCCATAGTATTTCCTTTCAAATACTTGATGAAAGTTACCATATCCTTTCTCTGTGTGTCTTGTCTTCTCCAGGGTTAATGACTGTTTCTTTAGGGATTGATATTCTTTATTTGAAACCACTAGGGATGGGAAAAGATTAAAATACCTACTAACTTCCCAAAATCTGGCAGATATACTAGTTATAGTTACAGTAATATGCTGATTCCTGAGAACTTACAAAGGGCTCTATGGCATCTATAGGTATGTTCTCAAACTAAATTATTTTCAGTTTATGTGAAAATTAATAATGTATGATGTGTCTAGGTAGAGTAGAGATATATTTTCTGAGCATATTATTGATATGAGAAAATATAAGGTTGTAAATATCACAGGTATATAATACATCAAGATGATGTTTTAATATAACAATAATATGTTTGTATATAAATATACAGAACATTTTAACTTTATATTAACTGAGAAGTGATTATCTACATTTCTTTTTATGAGATTGTAAAAATATTTATACTTTAATGTATTATTTAATTATGAATTTTAAACCACATTATCTTCTGATCTCATTATTAAATTATTAATTTTTTGATGTTATAATGATTTTAGTTGTATTCCTCATAAGGAATGTATATATATATATATATAT
>NW_025360836.1:0-1240 GCF_016433145.1 Gracilinanus agilis
CTTCCTTCCTTCCTTCTTTCCTTCCTTCCTTCCTTCCTTCCTTCCTTCCTTCCTCCTTCCCTCCCATTTTAGAATCAATACTAAATAAGGCAGAAGAGTGTTAAGGGCTAGGCGACTGGGTTTAAGTGACTTGCCCAGAGTCACATGGCTAGAAGTATCTGAACCATATTTAAACCCAGGATTCTAGGTCTGGCACCCTATCCATTGAGCCACCTAGCTCCCCTTGCCTTCCTTTTTATCCCCAGCCTCTATCATGATGCCTGGACCACAATACACACTTAATAATTTGTTGACTTTCTGAGTTGTCTAGTAGAGTAACTGTTTCATGGTTCTTGGTGGAAGACTGAGCTCCATAAAGTGAAAATTAAAGTAAACAATACCTGTATTTGAATCCCACTTCAGCTATGTGAATCTGGATAATTTTCTTAATTACTCTGAGATTCAGTCGCTTCTTTTGAAACCTAAAGATATCACCTCCCTCAGGACTATTGTGAGCATCAAATAAGATTCTGTCTACAAAGTGCTTTGCATGTCTTAAACTTTATTTTACAGGTGCAATGCTGATTAAGATGAGGATACTGGATTCCAGTACAAGAGTGGCATTTGAAAAGTATTGAATATAGTAACCTCCCAGTTGTCCAAGAAATAAGCGTATTGAGTATTAAGAGTATATAAGATGCCTAAGAGGTATTCTCATCCCTAGTTTACAGACAAAGATACTGAAAAAGATATGTCGAAACTCAGGTCTTCTGGGCACCAGTCCAGCGTGCTTTCTCTACAACAGGGGATCTGTCACCAGTCCACTACCTATGCATTTGAAGTATGTCACTGTGGTTTGATTGAATCCAACATTTATCTGGAGGAGAAACAAAATTCAGATGACACGGTCCCTACCTTCATGGAATTTTCAGTCAAGTAGAGGGATATGACATATATGTAGATAAATGTACTATAATAACATATTTATTTATTTAAAAAACCCTTAACTACTGTCTTAGAACCAGTTTGATGGCAGAAGAACCATGAGGGCTTAGCCCAGGGTTACATAGTTAGGAAGTGTCTGAGGACAGATTTGAACCCAGGACTTCCTACTCTAGGTATGGCTCTCTATCCACAGAGCCTTCCCCCAATACAATAGCTTATTAAAAGCACATCAGAGTGGTGAAAAATAGAGTGCAATACATATTCACATTTATTCATCATCCATGTACATTCTGTACAATATTATAAATTATATTTA
>NW_025360837.1:0-7072 GCF_016433145.1 Gracilinanus agilis
GGAGAAGGAGAAGGAGAAGGAGAAGGAGAAGGAGAAGGAGAAGGAGAAGGAGAAGGAGAAGGAGAAGGAGAAGGAGAAGGAGAAGGAGAAGGAGAAGAAGAAGGAGAAGAAGAAGGAGGAGGAGGAGAAGAAGGAGAAGAAGAAGAAGAAAGTGACGGAGCAGAAACATGAATTATATATGGCTTCCTCAAGAGGTTGAATTGAGGAGAGAACATAGAACAATAAGAACTAATAAATGTGGTGGGTACTAATGGGGAGACAAACATACTTATAGACAACCAGGAAAAAGAGAGAATTTGAAGATTAGAAAGAGAATTGGTATGATTATGAGGGCAGTGTGCTCAAGGAGTTGGAAAGAGATGGGGCTGTGGATATATGTTTATGGTTGACTTTAATGTACAGAGGTCACCTCTTCATCAGAGGAATTGGTGATAAATGTCAAGGACTTTTGAGAGGTATAGAAGCCAAAAACAGGGAGTGCAAGGTGAATGGCCACCATTTTGGAAGTAAATTACAAAGTATGGTCCTCTGTAAAATGGAAATTGGAAGAGATAATATGAGAGGCTTAAAAAAAGAAAAGCTTTGTTACAGTTGATATGAGGAGTGCAGATAGAATCAATTAGGGAAGATTAAAGGACTCCTTTGCTGTCTGGAGGGCTCAGTTGAGATTAGAGAATATAAATTTGTAATGGATCCAATCAATATATTTGTATGTTGATAAATGGATCTTTCCAAGTATAATCGTAAACCATCTCTTCTGGTTGTTATAAATAGAGGCAGATACCAATTAATGCAAATAAGGAAAGATAATACCAGCTTTGAGATACTTCCCTAACTTCCACTGGAACTGTCAGGCTAAATCCTCAGAGAACAATTGCTACTGCTCCCTAAGAGTTATAAGGGTAATTCTTAGGGTTGGAGGGGTTTTATAATACTTTACTTATTGGTCTCCATTTCTATGTTCCCCAATTTCAAAAGAATTTAATTAGCTTTTTAGAAAGGTAAGGTATAGTAAGCAAGTATAACAAAGAGGTCTTACTAAAACATTCCCCTTAAACTGCAGGGCATGCTCTCCTCTTGCAACATAAAAATCATTAGGAAGAGAGGGTTAAAATTAAAAAAGCAAGGACAACTCGGTGGCTAAATGAATTGAGAGCCAGATCTTAGAGATGAGAGGTCTTGGGTTCAAATTTGACCTCAAAATCTTCCCAGCTAGAAAAATCATTTAACCTCAATTGACTATTCCTTACCACTCTTTTGTTTGGAACAATACTTAGTATTGATTCTAAGACAGAAGGTAAGGATTTAAAAAAAAAAATTAAGAGAGCTAAAGGAAGTTCCCAGCTCCGAGTCCTTGTGATGTTATTGTAAGTTTGGCTCCAAGAGTCAGCATCCTTGTAAAATTCTGGCATCTCTAACTTGGTCTTGCTAGAACTCTCAGCTCCTGATATAGACAATTCCCTTGACTATTAATGCTCTGACCACACTTGCAATAGTTGCTAGTGGACACTGCAACCAATGCTGATTCAGACTCTAGATCTTCTGACTTTTCAAAGTTAAAGGCAAGGAGGAAGGAAGGAAAAAAACAAAAACTGTCTTCTCACTTTCCTAAAAGAGTCTTTGGCCACTGGATTTGGCATTTGTTCTACTGACCTGCTGTTGAAATATAAAAATACACACCTAGTTTACTTTGATTGATTAATTCATGAAATGGCTGGGCTTTCTGTGATTATATTAACTTGAGATGGGGTAGAAATCCTCCATCCTTCCATAAGACAAGAATTCTTAAGGCAGAGTTAAGAGGGAAAGTTTTCCTTTTTTATTTAACTGTACTATAGTATGGAATTGGGATACAGTTTTGCAATATGCCTTGTATTTTTTAATAGTTTGATGTTCTGTGTTCTTAATTGTTTATTGTTGAAACTTTTATGCTTCTTTCTCAAACATAAAAATTATTAAAATTAAGTTTTTATACTTCCATCTAATCCTAAATACATATATATGTACATATATATATTCATTCTTTTATTTATTTGGGGGTAGGGAGGGATTATTAGTCTTTAATGGAGCAATTCAATATTTAGCATTGGAACCTTGAAAAAAATGTTTCAATGATGCTTTTTGAATGGCAATCACATTCTCATTTAGTGATCATCTTCCCACCCACTCCCAACTGCACTGAGTTTATAATCTGTGGATGTTTGTTGTATTTAGCGCTTCACACTCATAGTAAATAGAGGATTACTTTGATGATATCCAATCAATGACAGGGTACCCAATAAAAGAGAACCAGGTTTTCATATTATTGGTTGGTTAAGCATTAGCAAAAATACATTATCCCCTGACTAATTACAGGGGTGAATTCATAGAAAATAAGTTTCTGTTACAAGAACCCCTGAGTAAGGTTGTAAAAGTTACCAAGTTATGTTAATGCACTATAAAATAAATCAGTTCCAGATTCCTTGTTTGTAACTTGGCAGAGTTTTCATCTCTGAGTTCTATGTTTATCAAAATTTTTTCTAAAAGCATTAATGGGCCATACCAAAACCTTTTTAAGTAATTTATTGGGAGAAGAGCAGAACTTTTCCATTTGGTTGTTTTTATGTTTCCAATTTATCTAGCTAAAAGCCTCTCAAAATTAAAGATGTCTCATGCACTTGAAAAAAACATATATGTCAACAAGAAACCTTGGAGCTAGTTGGCCGCTCTCGAGTTTCTGATGTTTTCTCTATTTTTTGAGAGAGAACAGAGAAAATTGAAATTTGATTTGGTCACCAAAGGATGCAAGCCTATAAGATGTTATCTTTAGGGAAAACAACCTACTACAGAGAAAGAGCACTGAATTTATAGTCAGATAAGCTAACATATGTGCCCTGGTTTTCTCCTACTATTTATATGACCACAGGCAGCTATTTATTAATTTCACTGAGCCTCAGCTTCCTTGTGTCTAAAGTGGAAACAAGGATATTCACAGAATGTGAGCCATGTGTAAGAGGGAAAGGGGAAAGATCAGTTGTTAATGGAGGCCACCTAGCCCATATTTATGATGTGAAGATAATAACTTTTGAACTACTTGCCTAAAAAGGTGTTTATGACTAAAGTGTTTCAGGTCAACATGACCTACTGTGTTCTGATCTGCATTACCTTCTCAGCTCTCCTCCTCCATTTTTCAAAGCCTTTATATGTGTTTTCATAAATGCACTATAACAAGAGCACAAGAAGTTTAATATATTATCCCAGATTTGGAAGGACTTCAGAAGCCATTTAGAAAAACCAAGACTTAAACAAGGGCTTACCTTTTTTGACCACATCTCCCAATATGATCAATAGAATCTCCTATAAGACCTAGAATGAGGGAGAACTCAATTCCCTTCCAAGATATTCCAATCCCCTTTGGATAGCTCTGATATTTATGAAACTTTCCTTTATGACTAAATAAGTCTCTCTGAAACTTTAACCCATTGCTTCCAGTTCTGCTTTCTGAGACCAAGTATCCCTCTTCCACATACATCTTCCCCACTGCTGCCAAATTAATATTTCTGAAACAGTTTTGTCCATGTTACTTCCCCTAATCAAGAAATTTCAGGGATTTAAAGAATTTGAAGTCCATAAAGGTCAACCTTTATGTTTTCTCTTCTTCCATGGAAATATTTCCAGTTTCTTTAAATGATCCTCTTGACATGACATGATTTCACATGATGAGGCTTTTTCTTTTCTTTTTTTCACTCTAATGCAACTTTAAAACATACATTATAAAATTTGAAACCCAGAACTCTACTTAATATTGCATATGTGCTTGAGGAAGCAGGCCATAGAGGGACTCATTGGCCTAATCCTGGACGTTATTGCTCTCTTAATTATAGTATCATCCATTGGACACATGTTGGGCTTGCAGTTCACTAAAACCTCCATGTTGCTTTCAGAAAAACTACTATGCCTCTCCCAAATTTTACTTTTGACACTGATTTTTTAAGTCCAAGTTGGAGAATTAGCACTTAACTTGTTCCTTATTAAGTTTTATCTTCTTAGATTCCCTACTTAGAATATATTAGATTCTGACTTATAAAATGTGTCATCTAGCCCTTTAGTTGTATAATTTTTTGTCACATGTAAATTTATTAAATCTTCTTCCCTCCAATTCCCCAATTAAAAATATTGAGTAGAGGAGGGTCAAAAACCAATCCAGAGCCATTCTGCATAGAGACATTCCAAATCCATAATGACAATGATTTAGTCTCAGTCATTTTGAAGCAACTCAATGTAATGCAATAGGCATTTATGAGTATCTTTTAGGTACTGAGCACTGGGGATTCAAAGACCTAATGAAAACATCTGCATTCTAGGAGTTTACTTTCTAATTAATAGCATGATATGTTACAGATATTATATAAATATGTATATACATACAGCATATATACATAGATGTGTAATAAAATAATTTCAATGGGGATAGCAACAACAATCAGGAAGATCAAGAAAAATCCCCTTTAAGAGCTACTAATTGAAGTCAGACTCTTGAATCAAGCTAGGTCTCTTAAAAAAAAAAGGAGAGAACATCTTCTAGGAATGGAGATGGCCTCTACAAATTCATATAGGCAAGAGAAAAAATAAAGAGATAATATGAAGTAGTCCAGTTGGACTGAAATATAGAATGCATTACAGGGTACAATATGTCACCAGTTTGGAAAGTTAGAATGGATTCAGGTTGAAAAGAATCTTAGATGTCAAATGAAGGAATTTCTAGTTTATCATAGAGGTACTTTGGAGCCACTGAAACTCCTTGATAACATGACTTAAAATGTGTTTTGGATATATCAATTTGGCAGCTGTGTGGAGAATAGATTAGAGAAGAGAGAGGTTTGAACCAGGGAGGCCAATTAAGAGGCAATTTCAGTATAAGGGAGAGAGGTGAAAAAGGCTTCATCTAGGGTGATGGCCAAGTGAGTAGAGAGAAGACAATACATGAGATATGCTGTGTCCCTAAAAGGAGTATTCACAGCTCTTCTGTGGGCTAGTCATGGTTTGAGGACTTTTCTAGCCCTTTTGTGAGTCAGACCATCAGTCAAACCCTTCCAACCAATAAAAAATTATTCAGGCCAAATCTTTTTGACGGTCTTACTTCCCCGTTGGCAGGAAGTCCTCCAAGTCTGTTTAATAGTTGGTTTGGGAGAGTCAATTCCCATCTTTCCTTTTTTAGCTAGAATTAGAACCATGCAGATTATCCTAGAAATGTACTCAGCAATAAATAATAAACATGCAATTTAATTCTGTATTTCTAGTTACTTTATTTAAGAAAGCCAATTAAAATGAACAATTTTTAGCTAAAAATCTCAGGCAGGATCAGACAGATCATACTTTTCTCCTGGGTTACATGCCATGTGCCCAAGGACCTGATGATCATTAGAATCTTTTCTTTTTTAAATTCTATTCTCTTTCCTGAGAATAAGTACCACAATATAAGAGCAGCTAGGTGGTTCAGTGCATAGTGATGGGCCTAGAGTCAGAGACTTTACCTCAAATCTGGCCTCAGACACTTACTAAGTTTAAGACCATGGGCAAGTCACTTAACCCTGTTTGCCTCAGTTTCTTCATCTGTAAAATGAGCTAGAGAAGAAATGGCAACCGCTTCAGTATCTTTGCTAGAATCATGAAGAGTAAGACATCACTGAAACAACTGAACAACCAACATCAGCATATAAAGAATGCTTCCTTATATCTTGCCTAATCCCTTGGGGGTCCTTATTCTGTCATTATAAAACAAAAAAACTGCTTTAACTTCATGACTCATTCAAGCCTTTGTTTGAGACAATGATGACACTAATTAATTCCAACATGGACATATGGGAATAAGACATAACATTCACTTAAGGTACCACTTAAATATCATGAAAAGCCAATTTTTTCTGACTCCCAACCTCATGCTGAGGTATAATTGACCCATTCTCATCTCCAGTTTCTCAAGAAATATAGTATTTTCAACAAATGTTGCTTTTGGTAAACACTTTCTTCTTAAAAGTAAACAAGAAGACAGCAAGTGCTCCAGGGGTGAGGGGAGGAATAGCAAAGAACAGCTGTCTATAATTAGTGCAAAGCTTCAATGACTTGAGTCTTCAGACTAAAAAGATTCCCTTGAAAGGCAGATGTCTTATGCTCACCAGGTGCCTAAAGAGATAATGATTTCTGTAACTAGAGACAACTTGGCACAATTGCTGTGACATGGAAAGGTGGGAAAAAGAGAGGAGAAGATTAAAAAGTGAAGAGAGGGGATATCTGTGAGTAGAACACAGCTATGATGTAGGTAAGATTCATTCCCAGAAACTCTTTCCCATCTACCATTTGGGGACCTTTTAACCATAGCCTCAGGTTTCCATCGTCCCTATGGTATCTCTCTCTCTTTTCATAAGGACTTTAATATTGAATAGTCCATAGTATATTTTTGTCATTTGAAAAATGACCTCTTCTAGGAAAGGGCAAATTTTAACTCAAAAATCCAATTCTCTAACCCTATAAAATTAGGCATTATTGCTACCATGTCTTCTTGTAGCATGGAGGTTAGTATCCCTCAGACAGAACATCTTAGGGCCAACAAAGTCAGAAAATCCTGAAGTACTGGTCTAATGACAGATGAGTTCTGTTCTTGTCATGCAACGAGCAGCCAAGATGAGTCTAGAGAAGCCCATCATCATCTTGGTCACATCATAATAAATTGTTTAGCCAAAAATCTCAAAGATTTCTGTTAAGTCGCAGAGGAGTTAGAATCCAAATTTGGGGGAGAAAATACCCCACTTGAAAAGGGATCATTGAAATATTCTTCAGCCTTTTCAAGACTATAATAACTTTCTGTGCAGTTGGAAAAGTCTTTTTTAGATGGAGCTATGCTAAGTATAATGAAGATACTAGGTCAATGACTTTGCTCTGCTTAGAAAAAATGCTCAAAGAATCCAAGGATGAAAAGAAAAAATAAATCACAGGATTATAGATGTAGAAAACTGAAAAGAACCTTAGCAGCTAATCAATCAATAAGCATTTATTAAGCACCTATTATGTTCTAGACACTATGCTAAGCACTGGA
>NW_025360838.1:0-1084 GCF_016433145.1 Gracilinanus agilis
TATATATATATATATATATATATATATATAATGTATAAGTGGTTCCTTTTCCTCTTGCTTTGATCTCTTTGGAGTACACAAGATGTAGTGGTATTGTTGGGTTAAAGTTTATTGCAGCATAGTGACATTTGGGGAATAGTTCCAAATTTCTTTCCAGGATGTCTGGATGAATTTACAATTCCATCAGCAGTGAATTAATGTGCTTATGTTTTTGAAACTCCAACAACTGTCATTTTCCTTTAAAACATTACCAGTCTGTAGGCTTTGGGGTAGAGTCTAAGACTTCTCTTAATTTTTATTCCTCTAATTATTGGGGATTAGGATAATTTTTGTCAATTGATAACATAGATTCTTTCATTAAGAGCAGTCTGTTCCTATCCATTGACCATTTACTTATTAAGGAATGGCTCTTGTTCGCACATGTTTGAATTAATTTAATAAATGTACTGGACATAAGATCATTATTTTTAGGAAAAATAAAGGTTTTTTTTAGGAAATTTAGGACAATTTAATAAAAATAAAGTTTTTATTTTAGGAAAGTTTAGGAAAAGTAAAGATTTTTCTAGTTAAATATTTCCTTTCTAATTTTCACTACATTGTTTTTGTTGGAGTAAAAGATTTTAAAATTTTATATATTTATCTCCCAATTAGTATGAATAATGGAACCTGTAAAGTGGTCACTTATTTTGAATTCTTACTATTTGAAGTTATAATTATGTATAATAATATAGTTGGTTCCAGTTCAATGAAAATAGGTAGTGTAAGTTAAAATAATATGTCCATTTCAAGGGATTCATTACATGCACCTAGTTGTAATTAAAACTGTCAATTTTATCTTCGATTGATCTTCTCTGTTTCTTGTTTGTTTAGCAACTCTTCCCATAGCCATAGCTGTTCTAGGTAGTTCCTTCCTTCAAAAGATTCTTTATCCTAGGGGGCAGATGGGTGGCTCAGTGGATTGAGAGCCAAGTCCTAGGTTCAAATCTGGCCTCAGACACTTCCTCACTATGTGACCCTGGACAATACACAGTATTGACTCCAAGATGGAAGGTAAGGGTTTAAATATATATATATATATATATAT
>NW_025360839.1:0-1135 GCF_016433145.1 Gracilinanus agilis
GGGGATGTTTTCTTCCCTCCATCATATACTAAATAATAGAGAACTTTTTCTGAGTATTGATTTTTTTTTAGTAGCATCAGTACTGACATAGCAATGTCTTGTTTTTAAGAAAGGAAAATAAATAAAAGCAATCAATATAAAGGAGGAAAAGAAAGATAAAATGGAACTCAGACTCAGGTTGATCAGATATATAAAGTATAAAAGAAGGGTTTGATGGCTTACAATGGAGAACATTTAGAGCTTTCCTGAAAACAATAAAAGGATTGTCTCCTCAGCCACTTCCCAGATGGGTGATCCTGGGCAAGTCACTTGACCCCCATGGTCCACCCTTACCACTCTTCCACTAAGGAGCCGACACACAGAAGTTAAGGGTTTAAAATAATAAAAAAATAAATAAAGGATTGTCTGATATTTTATTACAAATTGATTTTATCTATGGTTTTATATTTATAATATGCATGGGCTTACTCTGTGTCCTGTTACATGCATTTGAGCACACCAGGGGAGACTATAAAGATTCAACTTTGGTTAATGTGAACAACTAGGACCAATTTCACTAATTGTTTTACCAGTAAGTTCCTGTTTTTAGGCATTTTGTAGATGACAAAACTGTATTCTAAGTTCAGTGAGTTCTTATGACTTCTTAATCATAGTCATTCAGGGTAGCTGGGTGGCCCAGTGGATAGAGACCCAGACCTAGAGATGGTAAGTGCTGGGTTCAAATCTGTTTTCAGATATTTCCCAGCTGTGTGACCCTAGGCAAGTCATTTAACCCCAATTGCCTAGCCCTCACCACACTTTTGCCTTGGAACCAATATTTAGTATTGATTCCAAGACATAAGATAAGTATTGAAAAAAAAAACAACAACAACAGAATTCTATGACAATGTTTCTGGATACCTGTTCCAAAATATAGGATATACAAATGGTCCAAGAGGGCAAAATTCAGACCCATTATTTAGTATATGTAATATATTTTAAAATATTTTTAAAATAAAGTTTTCATTTGAAAATATTAGGGGAAATAAGATTTTTAGTTGTAGCCAACTCTTCATAAACTCATATTGAGGTTTTCTTTGCAAAGACATGAGAGTGGTTTACCATTTTCTTCTCCCACTTATTTGACAGATGAGAA
>NW_025360840.1:0-1677 GCF_016433145.1 Gracilinanus agilis
TCTCTCTCTCTCTCTCTCTCTCTCTCTCTCTCTCTCTGTCTCTCTCCATGGTCATTTTTCTTAGGATCACATGTTAACAGTATGTACAATGCTTTCCAGTCTCTCCCCTCTTCAACTCATCCTCAACATTGTTGTTAAAATACAAGTATTTTTTCTATAACATGGGGATTGGGGGCATAGCACCCCTGCAATCTTTAAAACTTGCATAAAATTTTCCCCCCTTCATAATTTTTTTTACTTTTTACTTTAATGGAATAATTATAGTAAACAAAATTGTATATATTTATGGTATTAAAAGAAAAATTATGCTGATATCATACAATGCTATATATATATTTTATGTATTTCTGAGTTTCTAAACTTTTTCTGTGTCATCTATTGGCCTTCACGCATTGTCTGTGCCTTCTGCAAAACTCCCGCAGTATTCTCATTTAATTTCTTATGCTAACCCATGATATATTGAAACTGTAATGGAGATAGTCATGAAAAGGATATGAGTAATCTTCATAAAAAGTCTAATAAAAAACTTCACAGGTTCCCTGTTGAATTTAAGATAAAATGCAAAGTCCTAAACTTGACATTTTAAGCCATCGACAATCTGACTTCAGTCCACTCTTCCAGGTTTTCTTTATACACCCTACATCCCAGTCAAATTGGACTTCTTGATGTTCCCTTAACTTAGTGCTACATCATCTCTATTCTCCATGATTGTGCCGAGGAAGTCCCCAATGCCTACCTAGAATACACATTCTTCTTACTTCTGTCTCTTATAATCCCTAGATTCGGCTCAAATCATGTACTGTCTCCTATTGGACCATATTCCTGATCCCTTATAATTTCTTCCTTCTCTTCCAATCATCGTGTATATATTCATATATTTACATGTTATATCCTACTCCAGGAGAAAATAAGCTTCTTGAGGACAGGAAACTTTTTAACTCTTTATACCAGCATCTAGCTTGAAGTAGACACTTGTTGGATTAGATTAAATGTTCACTTCTTCTACAACCTTTCCAGGAATATTCCAAAGGAATATAAAGTCCTAGAACACTGAGTTCAGAAGCTTTCTATATCATACCACTATCCTAGTGCTACCTCTTAGATAAACAAGTTGGTATCTGGAGGATAGGAAGAGACCTGATTCTCTCCCTGAGGAACTGCATTTATGTGCAGGTACCTTCTCTTTCATTACCCAAGGTCAAAGACTGCCTTGGGTCTCTGATTTTTGCTTAGCCTTCTCTGGATCTTTCTGAAAAAATGTAGCAGAGCCAGTGGGTAAAGAGGAGGTGACAGTTGCATATTCACTAAAAACATATAACTTCAAAATTGACTCAGGCCACAATTCCTAATACTTCTCTTTCTCATTGGAGGCCTCATGTTCACCCTGACTGTACCCCTTCAGCCTCCAACTCTGACTGGCAAATTCCTTCTTGGAATTACCATTTGAGAAAATATCCATGCAGGATAACTAAATGGTTTAAGGAAATGGGAACCATTGTACATACTGTCAACGTGTAACCGTAAGGGAAATGGACATGTTTGAAAGACAGAGACAGAAATAGAAAAGACAGAAACAGAGAGACAGAGACAAAAACAGACAGAGAGAGATGGAGAGGGGGGAGAGAGAGAGACAGAGAGAGAGAGAGAGAGAGAGAGAGAGAGAGAGAGAGAGAGAGA
>NW_025360841.1:0-4055 GCF_016433145.1 Gracilinanus agilis
CTTCTTCTTTTTCTCCTCCTCCTCCTCCTCCTCCTCCTCCTCCTCCTTCTCCTTCTCTTCCTTCTTTTTTTCTTCCAAAACCCTTACTTTCTATCCTAGTGACTCTAATACAAAAACTCAAGACCTAGGCAAATAGGGTTAAGTATCTTGGCCAGAGTCACACATCTAGGAAGTGTCTATGGCCACATTTGAACCTCATCTTCTGAGTTATAATCTAGCTTTGACAGTCTCTCTGTGACTGGTGAGAAGGTTTTTAGAAGTCAATTGATTGCCCTTTTTTTTTAAATCCTTTTCTCTGGCTCGTGATGGAACATGAGTAACTCCCCAGTATGCGATAGGTATTTGCATTGGGTTTTCTCTACCTGGCCATAGACCTCCTCTGGGGCTCTTTTATGAAGTTCCTAGTTGTCTCATCTTCCAACAACATGGTTTTTCTTAGTCTGCTATTGTGTTGTATTTCTTACACACCAAGAATGTATAAAAGAATATTCATCTTCTTGTTGAACATTGTGACAACAAATATTCTAGTTGTTTTTTTTTTTTTATTTCTTACCAAGTTCAACTGAGGTCATAGGTAAGCAGTAGGTCTTTCAATTCAGTGAAGATGTGAATGACTGAATAAACACTTATTAAGCACTTACTATTTACGGAGCATTGTGCTAAGTGCTAGGGACATCAGTAGAAAAACCCGCCAGGATGTAGAAGATGTGATGGTCTGGATCCCCATCTTCTGAGACTCCAAAGCACAAATTAATGGGCAAACAAGACAACTCAAAAACATTCTAAATGAATGTTAAAAATCGTTTTTATATGTAATTGGGAAAATATTATTTAAAAAAATAAACAAACACAGCTCTTGCCCAAACATTAGCAGGTTTGAACTTAGGTTGGTAGCATCATTCATAGTTCCATTGTGAGCCAAATCCCAACTCCATGGAATCTTCCCAGGGTTCAAGGCCCCAGCATGTTTATAGAATCTTAGAGTTAGAACTGGAAGGAATTCAGAGGTCATCTAATCCAACCATATAATCCAGATGAGGAAACAAGTCCAGAGAGTAAAGTGACTTTTCCAAAGTCACCTAGGTAACAGAGTCAGGATTTGAACCCAGGTACTCTGACTTCAAAGTCAGTGATCTTTTCACTGTAGCAAATTGTTTCCCAACAGCCCTTTCAATAGCATCTAATTCTGAATGTGCATCTCCCTGAACATAAGAAAGGTGTGTTTCTAGACCTCTTAAAATAATTATAAAAAACAAAACCCCTCAATGTTTTTATTTATATTTATTCATTTGTTTTAAAATAAATTAATTAATAGTATTAATTGTTATTATATATCAATATATATTTTAATTAATATATGTTACATATATAATTAATGTATTAATATTCAATCATGGTTACCTGATTCATGACCTTTTCCATCCCTTTTCCCTCCCTGCTCCTGGAGATGACAAGCAATTCCACTGGCTTATATACCTTAAATTTTTAAAATCTCTTATCTTGATCAAAGCAGATCCTGGCAGGGAAGCCATTTGCATAAAGATATTTGTCCCACAAATTTGTCTCAACTCAACTACAGAAAAGTTTTGGTTCCTAGGTGGGTATGGCTGATTGCTTCTATTTGGTGAAATACAAGTCTCTACTAAGATGTCACATATATTTTTCCTGTTTCCTTTCTCTTTCCAGTTATAAAAAAAGAAAAAAAAATAAAGACACCAATTCTAGCACCTTGCTCTTGCCCAGATCCTCCAAGTATGCTGTATGATTTGGCAGCACTTCCCCTTGAGCACATCAGACACTAGTTTCACACTTCTTCCAGACATCAGATGCCATTTTGAGCTAGTAAAATTTCTTACTAGATTGAGTGTCCTCTCTTGACTTATGTGTCTAGACTCAAGATGTGATGCTGTCATGGCCATGGAGCAAAATGTCTTGGGTACAAATCAATCAAGTATTGATGAGATGCCTATCACTACATTTGGAGTCAAAAGAATCAGCTACTTGTGACCTTGAACAAGTCACTGAACCTCCCTGGGCCTCAGTTTCCTCATCAATATAGTGAGGTCATTGCTTTAGATGGCCCATGAGTTCTCCAGGTCTAAATTGATGAGCCTGTGATCCTCCTCATTTTTGCACCCTGGACTTTTAAAAGTTCTTAACATTGGTGTTGTCCTTGGCTTCCTTGATAGTGACTCTCTGTATTCTCCTCCTTCTCTGACTGTCCCCTTATTTTTTTTACTCTCCTTCTACTGTGTTCTCACAACTCTACCTCACTCTATTTAGGTGCCCCCTAATGTTCTTCTTGCCTTGGCCTTCTTTTTCTCTAAGCCTTCTTCATTCCTTTGTCATTACATTCCTTTCTTTATTACTTCATGTCTTTTTCTTCATTACCATCTCATCTATCCAAATGACTTTATGAAAATTTTGTGGATGGATCCTAAATCAGTATTCATTTCATCATCTCCCTTAAGTTCCCAAATTATTTGTAATCATCTATTAGATATCTCCACTGGCTCCTTAGTGTCAGCATGTCAAAATTTGACCTTATCATCTTCCCTGCTAAAACTACTTCTCTCTCAATGTTCCCCATGTTCTTACATTGCCCTTCCTTTATTTCTACCCCAGCCATCTTGCCTTCTTCCCAGCTACAGAACACTAGATGTTCTATACCAGTGGTGGCGAAGACGTGGCACCTGTACCAAGCCGGCACTCGGGGAGCTGCTCCATTCCCTGCTCTTCCTAGCAGCCTGAAGACATTTTTTGCATGTCCCACCCCTCTGTCCAGCTGCCCAGAGCAAGCACGTTCTCCCTCAGTTCTCTCTGATAATTAGGGGGGCTCTCAGAAAACTTGAATTTGCCATCTGGGCACTCAAACTGTGAAAAGGTTAGCCAAGGAGGTACAAATCTATAGAGAAAATGTCCTGGAGGGACTTTACCCACTCAGCTTTGGACCATCCTACCCCTCCCTCCAATCAGTCCATTCTAGTTTGTGCGTGCATAAACATAAACTCACTTGAACCACTGAGTGGTCTAGCTGAGTCCAATCATGCTTTATATTCTCCTCCAATTATCTTCTTTCTACCTCTCACCTCTGGGATCTATAATTAATACTGCTATTGCTAATGGAAAGGGCATCTTCACTCCCCCATGGTTCTACTCACCATGCCTGGGTCTTAACAAATCAAAAAGTTCCTCCTTCAGACTCCACTATATACCCTCATTAGAAGGTGAGAATCTCAAAGGTAGCAAATGTCTTGCTTTCATGTTTGTATTCCCAAAACTTGACATATTTTTGTTCAGTTGTTTTTTCATTTATGTCCAACTCTTTGTAACCCCATTTGGGGTTTTCTTGGCAAAAATATGGGAGTGGTTTGTCATTCCCTTCTCTAGCTTATTTTGCAGGTGAGGAAAATGAGGCAAATAGAGTTCAGTAACTTACCCAGGGTCACACAGCTAGGAAGTGTCTGTGGTCAGATTTGAACTCAGGAAGCAGAATCTTTCTAACTTCGAACCCAGCATTCTGCCCACCTAGCTGTTCCCCTTGGCACAGAATAAATGCTCAATGAATGCTCATTCATTTATTCCCAGTATGTGGATAGAGTGGAACATTATACTTAGTGTGAGTATACAAATCCAAGTCCCTGCCATCTAGGAACTTATGTTCTACTGGGAAAGCACTATGGCTTCTTGGTAACATGGGTGGGATCAAACACTGGTAACAGCCCTCTATCACATGGCTCCAATTTCTGCTGTTGTCTCAACAATATGTCCTCTAGGGGCAGCTAGGTGACTCAGTGGATAGAAATCCAGGCCTGGAGGCAGCAAATCCTGTGTTCAAATTTAGTCTCAGATATGTCCTAGTTGTGTGACCCTTGGCAAGTCACTTAACCCCAACTGCCTAGTTCTTACCTCTCTTGGAACCAATACATGTTATTGATTCTAAGTCAGAGGTAAGGGTTTAAAAAATACAAACTAACTTTAATAGATATAGATCTCTCTATCTGTCTGTCTATCTATCTATCTATCTATCTATCTATCTATCTATCTATCTATCT
>NW_025360842.1:0-1957 GCF_016433145.1 Gracilinanus agilis
CAAGATGGAAGTTAAGGGCCAAAAAAAAAAGAATAATTTACCCAACAAAAATGAATGTAACACTATAGAGAGAAATTATTTTTAATAAAATAGAGAACTGCCAAGTATTTCTGATTAGAAGTCCACCACTATGTAAAAACTTTGAAGTTCACACATAGGAAACAAGAGAAACATAAAAAGATAAACATGAGCAAACAATCATGTGGAACTTAAACAAGGACAAACTGTTCACATTTTAATATGGAGAGATAAAATGTGCCCCCTTAGAACTCTATATCATCAGGAGACATAAAGGGAGTAGAATTAAACAGAATACCTGGGAATCCTTTTGTTATATTTCTACAATCTGAAAAGAAGAATAAAGAGAGGGAAGAGGAATACATTAGGAGGGAAAAGGGGAGAATAAGGATGAGGAAAATTATCTCACATACTTGGGATGCACAAGTAAAATTTCACTCTTATCTGAACTTGTTAAAGGAAAATATATACATACACAGAGTTGGGTACAGAATTGCACTCAGTTTCACTCTATAGGATAACAAGAGAAAATGAAGAGAAGGAAAGGGGCGGGGAAAGGAAGGAGAGATTAAGGAAGGAAATATTTCTAAGCATGCAGGTAGGGTAGTGGATAGAGCCCTGGTCCTGGAGTTAAGAACTCCTGAGTTCAAATCCAGCCTCAAACACTGACTATATGTATGACCCTAGGCAAATCATTAAAACTCTGTTTGCCTCAGTTTCCTCAACTATAAAATGAAGATGATAATATTACCTACCTCCCAGCATTGTTTTGAAGATCAAATAAGGTAATAGTTACAGAGTACTTAGCATAGTGGCTCAAAGGTCACTATATAAATGTTTTTCCCCTTGCCTTCTTAAGCAAAATAATCCCTAACTAGGAGGTATAAAATTATTTATAAAAGCTTTTTTGTGGTGTCAATTGGAAACTGATGGAGCACATATCAGTAAGGGAGTGTCTAAACAAGCTATGCTTTATAAATGTGATAGAATCCAATTGTGCCGTAAGAAGTGTTCATATGAAGGGGATGGTTTCAAAGAAACCTAGGAAGACTTTTATGAATTGTTGTAGAACAAAGTGAAAGAAAAATAAGAGAATGGTTTATATAGTGACAATAATACTAAAAAGACAAATGAGTTTAAAAGACTTAGGAATTCTAATCAGAAACAAAATGACCATTATCCCAGAAGACTCATGATAAAATCTGCTATCCATGTACTGATAGAGAGATTGTGGACAGGGAGTAAATATTGAAACTTTTTTTAGACATAACCAGTTCAAGAATTTGTTTTGCTTCATATTCAAATTACTAATAGGGAGGAAAAATCAATATCACCTGGTGACCCTGAATTCTTAAGCACTGTGATTTGATGTTGTGATCCAGCAAAACAAAGACTCCACTGGGAATCCAGATACTCATGTTCTAGACCTGGCTCCACAGCTAACTATGTGGCTTTGAACAAGTTATCTAACTTTGGGAGGATTATGTCCTATCAATAAAATGGTGGTAGCAGGCCAGACGATCTCTACGATTTCTTTAAACTCTAAAATTATATGATTGCATCAATGTCCCCTTCTGAATATGACCTTCCTCCCATTTCCAAGGATGCTGAATTTTCATTGTGATTCTAAAAGCAGAAGAATGTGTTGTTTTCATTTAATTGATGACACCAACAAGTGCATTGCTTTTTTATTATTATTATGTCATTCTCTGATGTTCTAGAAAAATGAACTCTTTAAGGTGATGGCACCTAAATTAACAGCCTAATGTGTTCCAAGACTCAAAAGACATTTAAAAAAGCCTTGGAGACTAGGATATTGTGGACAATGTTCTGACATCAATTATGGATACATTATAGAAAAACAGTACTGGGACTGGACCTGTGATTTTATTGCTATAGGAAACTTCCCCAAGATGTAATCTCTTTATCAATGCTGATC
>NW_025360843.1:0-1861 GCF_016433145.1 Gracilinanus agilis
ATTTAATATTTATAATAAACTAAAATAATAATGAATTTAATTTATAATAATTACAATAATAATATAATTTATGATAATAAATAAATGTCCAATATCCCTGCTCTCTTCCAGTTCTTATTCAGTTGAAGGCATTTAGTAAATACCTATTCTGTGCCTGAGGCTTGTTCCATCTAAGAACAAAAATAAAGTAGCCCCTGCCCTCAAGGACCTTCCATTCTGTTGATTCTCCAATGTGATGCTCATCAGGGGATAGGATATAGCACTGTGCTTGCCTGTAGGCCCCAGACAAAAGATGGGGGTTAGTGAGGTGGCACAGTGGATAGAGCCTGGAGCCACTTAGTCACTTTCCGGCTGTGTGACCCTGGACAAGTCACTTCACCCCCATTGCCTAGCCCTTACTGCCCTTCTGCCTTGGAATCCATATACAGTATTGATTCTAAGGAAAGGTAAGGGTTTAAAAGAAAAATTTGGCCTCAGACACTTCCTAGCTGTGTGATGCTGGGCGAGTCACCTCACCCCCATTGCCTAGCTCTTGCTGCTTTTCTGTCTTAAAATTGTCTAAAACAAGAATCATGTCACCATGGGAAAAAACTAAAAATTTAAGTATGAAAAATCATAATAAAGGAAAATTGGCTAAAAATAATCATGAGAAAGAAAAAAAGTGTCTAAGAAGATAAAGGTTTAAAAGAAGAAAAAAGCCCGTTGGGCCCGGGCCACTCTTTGGAGCCGCACTGGGTTGGCACCTGTGCGGGCAGCCTCAGGCTCCGGCCAGTGTCAGAGAGGCCCGCTTCTTCCTTCTTCTGGCCAGGTGGATTCCTATGGCGGCTTCCTGCGCTACAAGATTCGCTATGAAGTGTCTCGGGGCTTCTTGGAGCCGGTGCAGAAGCCCGACGTGGTGCTGGTGGGGGGCGGTCACCGCCTGTCCTCCAGGGGCCACACGCCCACACATCCCGGACACCTGAACCAGCGGCAGGTCCAGTTCACCGAGGTGAGAGCCCGGGGTCTCCATTCGGGTACAGGGGAGGCCCCGGCCTGGAATATCCGGATAAGGTGCTCCCCGTGGGCAGCGCGGTGGGACAGCCCCGCGGGGGGTGGGGTGGGGGGCGGGGAGCCGACCGGCTGTCTCCCCTCCCGCAGGAGCACTGGGTGCACGACACGGGGCGGCCTGTGTCCAGGGCCGAGCTGCTGCAGACCCTGCGGAGCCTGGAGGCCGTGCTGCTCCAGACAGTGTACAACAACAAGATGGCCAGCGTGGGGCTGAGTGATGTCGCCATGGACACCACCTCCGCCAGCCCAACCCCCCATGGGCGTGTCCATAGCGTGGAGGAGTGCAGGTGAGGCCGGAACCGCCCCTCCCGGGAACCGCCCCTCCCGGGAACCGCCCCTTGGAACCAACACCCAGACAGATTCTAAGACGGAATAGAAGACTTCAAAAACCCTGTGGCCATGAATCTTATAATCCGACTAGGCTCTTGTGAAGAATGTACTTTTTGTACATTAAAACATTATGTAAACATGAATCGGCCGTGGAAAGGGTTTGAGATTTCTTTTCTATAGGGAAATCTTGGTATGGGATCTCCCCTCCACCAGGGCTGATCTCAGCCCGCCCTGGCAGTGACTTAGGAGATAAATCATAGGGTCGGCTGATGTGACCCCGACCGAGTATCAGATGGGAGATTTGAACCCAGGTCTTCCCAACTTGAAGCTTGGCCTTCCCGTTATTATGCCATGTTATAAATTCATAATCACTAGTTATTAATTATTATATTTATTAGTCATAAATTTATTACTATTTTGTGTTGTACATTATATGATATCAAATATGTTACATTATAGAATATAGATGTTATATATATTATAT
>NW_025360844.1:0-7471 GCF_016433145.1 Gracilinanus agilis
AGGGAGGAAGGAAGGAAGGAAGGAAGGAAGGAAGGAAGGAAAGAAGGAAGGAAGGGAGGGAGGGAGGGAGAGGTGGGGGAAGGAAAGGGTCAGTGACTTACCCAGGGACGCAGAATTATTAATAAATTTCAGAGAGGATATTTGAACCCCAAGTCTTCTGCCTTCGTTTCCAAGGTTTGCAAAACAGTAATTCATGAAAGATTCTTGTGCATTTTAAGTTCTGGACAAATGTAAAACAGTAATATTATTTTACTTATAATGGATAATGTTATTTTTAAAACTAAGATTTGTGGATGAAGCTGTTTCAAGTATTGACCAAACTTTTCCATGAAATACATTTTAGGGCAAAGGACACTTTTGGTCGAAAAGAAATGCTTTTCTTTCTAAAGGAATAGCTTCTGAATAAACACAGTGAGCTAAATTCTAAGCCCACATAATTCTCTGAGAAGTTTCCCACAACCATTACTAATAATATCATAATTTATTCATTCTCCCACATAGTTCCATAGGATGAGAAATTGGTCTCAAGCTGTCTATACATAAAACTTCTACATAGAGTATTTCTGTACTTCTCTCTTCTGTATTCATTGGTATTTTAATGAGCACATTTCAAATGCATAATTCTTTCTCCTTGATTATTTTTTCTAGTTTAACCATCATTTGTACCTAATAACTCAGTCTCCTTCAATTTTCCAATAACACAGAATTACCACACTTTTTAAAATTATCATCTCTCAATTAACTTCCCTCTTTTGGTTGCTGTTACGGAAAAAGAAAAATTTTTTAAAAGTCTATTAAAACATTTCCTTTGAGGTTTCTACACATCTTCGGTGGGAACTGAGTCTTTTTTAGCTTTCCTTGGATGAAGGGCTCTGATTCAAGGGATAAAAAATGTCTGATATAGCAATGACATCTAACCTATCATTGGTTCTGAGGTGGGGAGAAGGGGCATGGAGAAGAGGGACCATGGGGACTTCCTGGAGCATTTTTACTTATTCATTAAGTGAACATGTATTCAAAGCCAACTGGGTTCCAGTGTGTATACCTAGGAGAGGTACAAAAAGTGATTGCAATCAATTCAGTGAGCTTTTGATTGCCCACTCATTAAGTCAAATGCTATGGATCCAACTACCAAAAGCAGCAATGTTATAGGCAGAGGTGCAGAAGGAGGTCTACACTGTCAGGCATTTCCCTCCCTTTTAATGAAACCATAAATAAAGGAGATAAAGAAGTCAAATGTGGCACAAAGCATTCTGAAACAGCTTTCCTTTATTCTTTCATCATGTCATAAAATGGTCTGGTGCCTTCTCAATTTACTTAGGAAGTAACTGTAGGAAAGGAACATAGGAAATATTTATTTCTGATGGAACACAGGAAATGGTTACAATCTTCTCTCTCTGTCTCCCTTTTCCTTTATCTTCTGGGTCTGAGCCAATCTTTTTTTAACTCCTCGGTCTTGACCTTGAAGGTTATAACACAGGCTGACCCCTGATGGGTTTGGTTAGACAGTTTGGTTTGATTTTCCCTTTTCTATACTTTAGACGTACAAAGTAGAGAGCGGCTTTGTTCATGTGGAGAATGGCTGTTTGTCTTTATGATACTCCAGAATACAGGGCTGTCTCTGCCACTTGGAGGAGTAAAGATGGAAGAACTCCATAAAGGAGGCTGTCACTGTTGGGAAAATCTGGAAACTGATCATATAGATATAATACAGAAAACAAATCTGATTATGGTTTCATGGTAATCCTCTCATGTCTGAAAATCTACAGTAGAATTGAATTTAAATTTAATGATATTATCATTTAATATTATTATAATAATTAAAAATAAATAATTGAACTACATTATATTATATTATTATAATTAATTATTATCATCTAATAATAGATAGAATGTGTATAGCACTTAAGAGCTACAAAGTAATTTATAAATATTATCTCATTTGATCCTCCCAACAACTCTAGGAGGTAGGTGCTATTATGATCCCTACTTTTTAGATGAGGAAACTGAGGTTGACAGAAGTTAAGAGACCAAGACCAGATTTGGACTTGGGTCTTACTGATTCCAGGTACAGCAATCTGCTTGCCATGCTACCTAGTGGCTTCTGACCCTTGTCTCTGAAACTAAAATATATTTCAGACTTTAGGTACCATGTACACCAAGGTAGGCAGAGCATCCCTTTAAATTCAGATGTTTTTCAATGAGGTGAATTTTCAATAAGTTTCTCACAACCCAACTTCTAGTTCCTGTTACAACAAACTATACCCAATTTTAACCTACCTACTTGAGTTTAGGCAACATATTTAGGACCAATGTTCAAAGCGATGCTCCTTGGCAAGATGGGGCTCAGTGGAAAGACTATTGTCAATGTCGACTGTCAACCAATTAAGACCAATGGAACAAGCAAGCCAGCCTAGCTGAGGCAGCAAGACTCCTTGAGAAAGAGACAGGAAGAGGTATGTGCCAGGCACTACATCAACCACCACACACACACACACACACACACACACACACACACACACCAATTGTTGACCCTCATACCTTGAAGAAAGCTTGGTGATGCAATGAATTGAGTGCTATATAGGGAGTCAGGAAGCCTCAGTTCAAATTCTGACTCCTATATTTACTAGTTATGTAACCATGGACAAATAATAATTTCTCTGCCTCAGTTTACTCATCTGTAAAACAAGTGTTAGATTCAATGGCCTCTAAGTTCCCTTCTAATCGTATTGCTTTGATCCTATGATCTATCACTAAGGAGAACAACCCTTGGAGAAATGAAATCTACCATCCATTCCAACCAGTTAACATGGATGGTTAAGTAAGCCTAAAATTCCTATAAATGGTAGTATCCCTATTTAGGATCAGTAGAATTCTAGAATCCCTGCTTCTAGCCTGACCCTCACATAGTCCATAGTCCAAGAAAGAAACCTTTATGGAGATGTAGCCTGCTTTCTCGGTAGCTAGTTACTGAAGACCTGGGGGGGGGGGAGTTCTTATCCCAAAATTCTCTGGCATAGTCAAATTGTTTTTTTATATGACTTTTTCAATGGAAATAGCATTGAGATGAATCACCATTAACATCACTACTGTAACCTAAGGACCACAGGATGTTTCCATTTGACTTATAGATGACAACCTATTATCTCCTATTAAAATGTGTGCTTCTCAAGGACAGGAAATGCCTTGCTTTTCTATCTGTATCCATGGTGCTTAACAGCAATTTGTAAATAGTAAGCAAATAATGCTTTGTTAATTCATAACATGGGCTTCAAATCTGCAACTGTGGCCTTTTTAGCACTATGTTCACAGAATCCCAGAAGTCCTGAGTTGGAAGGGATCTCTAGAACATCACTGACAGGAATCTTCCATTTCTATAAGGTTTTTTTGGTTTATTCCAACCTCCCAATATTCACTAACATGAACACAAAGTGTATCAATAATCACTATTTTGTTCAGCCGTTTTTCAGTTGTGACCCCATTTGGGGTTTTTTTTTTGACAAAGAAACTGGTGTAGTGATAATCATTTCTTTCTCTGGCTCATTTTACAGATGAGGAAATAGAGTCAAAGAGGGTGAAATGACTTGCCCAGGGAACCAAAGTTAGTAAGTGTCTGAAGCTGAATTTGAACTCAGGCAGATGAGTCGTCCAGACTACAGACATCTATCTACTATAGTAGACTCTATCTACTGCACCACCTAGCTGCCCTAATCATGATTTACTTGTAGCTTAAACTCTCATAGACAAACTCAAGTGCCAGTGACCCATAGTTGTAAAAAGTACCTTCTTTCCTTCCCTTCTAATTTTGTCAGGATATTAAGATTAATATCTAAGTCATACATTCATTTGGAGCTTATTGTGTTGTGTGGTGTGAAATGTTGACCTAAACCTAATTTATGCCAAACTAATTTTCATTTTTCTAAGCAGTTTTTGTCAAATAATGACCCCTTACCCCAATTTTTATAATCCTTGGGTTTACCCAAACACTAAGCTATTATGTTTTATTGCTTCTGAGTCCAGCACTCTTACTCTCATTCTTTTGACTAAGTTTTCTAATTTTCAACCAGTATCAAATATTTTGATGGCAACTTCTTGGTTGTCAGGTAATGATAATCCCCCTTCCTTCCCGTTATTTTTTCATTATTGCTCTTGAAATGTTTGACCTTTTCTTCTTTCAGAAGAATTTTATTATAGTTCTCTAAGAACTGTTAATGTTCTAGTAAGAAGTATTTTACAATTCTGTTAAGGAACCCTTTTGCAGCATAAATTCTATAGCTGTTCGCCCAATCCCAACTAGCACAGGAAGGTCCCAGAGTTTAGCCAGTTTTATCCCCTTGGATTTCTAGGAATGACCCTAAAGGTTAACAGTGGTGATTGTCTTTCTAATTCTGTAGCTAACAAAGCCTCAGGGTATTCTTCCCCTTGTAATTAATTAATAACAATTAACCAACCAGTCTTTATTGACAATTAGAAAGATGTTTATGAAGAGTGAAAGGAGTAGAACCAATAGGACATCATAAATAGCAACTGATTTAATATTTGAAGAATAACTTCCAAATATTCACTTTGGAGAAAACCAACTGAGAAGAGAAAACATGAAAGACAAAATCTATATTTTTTTGCCATTTGATACCTTCTATGGAGAGGGGAGGGAGGAGCTGAATGAAATAATTAATTAATTTTTAAAAGAATAAAATATTTCCCAAAGTATCACAACAGTAACAGTTGCTATAAAGTGTCTCCCCAAATTTGTGGCATACTTCCCACCAATACAATCAGAGCCCAAGGCTAAAATGGGCTCAAACCTAAAACACACATATTGACAGGAATGTGTCAGAGATTTGGAAAGATGTTTTATATCAATTGTTATTGTTATCGTTAAGCGTATAACTCTCAGCTACTAGAAGTCCTTTTGCTGAAGTTCTCAAAATATACCCCTTAGGCTTGCTATAGTTTTTCTTCTAGGCTTTTTGTGGGAATCTACATCCACCTTTCCTGATGGTCTGATCTCACTTCCCACTGTGGACACTTCCATTAGCTGTTCTGGTAAAACTGCTAGGAAATGGACCAGAAATTCAAACTCCTCTAGATCAACATTCACAAACCTTTTAGAGATGATATGCACAAATTGCATCTGCAAGCTGTCCATGAACCCCACCGCATTACCCCAGACAATGGAGGGAGGAAGTACTCACACTGGTCTGCTAAGTGGAGGGACAGAGCATGCAAACATTGTACCCAGGAGCAGTGGAGAGGGGGAACAAAGCAGCCCTCTCTGGCACACTGGGGCACATGTGCCAATGCTTTGCCGATATGGCTCTAGACCTTTTGTTGCTCACAATACCTTCCTTTGACCAAGGTTAAGAAGGAGAAACCAAAGTTGAGGCTCTTCTCCTTTCTTTCCACCCAATTACTTCCCAAGGGCTTAAAAAAAAAAAACCTTCCACCATTAAGTTGCTAGATGTTCAAATCTCTAAATTCTGAACACTCTAATTTATAGACAACCAATACATACAGTAGGACCAAGTTTCTCCAACCAAGCTGGATATAGTCATTCTTTGTTTTGCTTTGTTGCATTTCATTGTGTTGCACTTTGCAGATATTGGGGGGAGTATGATGTGTTGGTGGTTTTTTTTTAACAAATTGAGGGTTTGTGACAACTCTGCATCACACTGGTCTGTTGGTGTCATTTTTCCAACAGCATGTGCTCACATTGTGTGTCTATGTCACATTTTAGTAATTCTGTCAATATTTCAAACTTCTTCAGTTTAATTTATTTGTTACAGTGATGTCATCAGAAATCTTTACGTTCCCCCCTCTTTCACTCTCTCCACAGGTTTTCCTATTCCCTGAGACACAAAAATACTGAAAATAAGCCATTTAACAACCCTACAATGGTCTCTAAGTGTTCGACTGAAAGGAAAAGTCGATTGATGTAGCAAACTTAGTTGTCTCATTTAAGAAACTGCCACAGTCATCCCTACCTTCATCAACCACCACCCTAATCAGTCACCAGCCATCAACACTGAGGCAACACCACCCTCCACCAGCAAAACAGGTAGTGGTTAGCATTTTTTGGCAATCAAGTCTTTTTTAAAGAAAGATATGTCTTTTTTTTTTAAACATAAACAATTGCACGCTTAATAGACTATAGTATAATGTAAATATAACTTTTATGTGTACCGGGAAACCAAAAAATTTACGTGACTCACTTTCTTATGATATTTGCTTTATTGCAGTGGTCTGGAACCAAACCTATGATATCTCTGAGGTATGTGTAAAATTACTCCAGTTCATGAAATGCCTTTTAAGGGTTTTTCATATCTCCCCTAAAGTCTTTGACTGATTGACTGATTGATTGGAGACATGTTTCCACTTGGTTAAGGTATCAGCTCCAATATCCTATCCTTCTGTAAGCTATCTGGGTAAAATGGCCTCAAATCAGACCATCTAATCAATTGCCTACAATAATGGAGAGAGACAGCCTTATCTCGGACTATTCCTTCTCTGTAATGCAACCCAGAAAGTGTTGCTGGATGAGCCAAGCCAGAGTCTCTACCAAATGCATGATGATTCATGATAACCACAACTATAGAACTGGAGTATCTTTATTGGCCACCCATGTGCCTACCTGAGCCATTAGGTTAAAATGCCTGGGTAGAGCCTACTTAAAGCTGGTGAAATCCTTGACTAAATCTTTTAAGGCTTCATAGGAGGAAGCATCATTGTGCAGAGTTCTGGGATTGCTAAGAATCCACATGCCATGCCAGCATATGTGATGACAAGTTATGTGGTATAATCAAAAATCCTCAACTAGTAGTAGGAAGATTTGAATTAAAGTCCTGCCTCTGCCACAGACTTTTTGTGTGACCTTAGGCAAGTCATTTGCCTTCCCTTCATTAAAAAAATGAAGAAATAGATGCTTTCTGAGATCCCTTCTAGTTCTATGAAGTTATACATCTTCTTTCTCCACTTTTGCACAAGCTGAAAACCTAATATTGGTGATGGAAAAACATCATTCCCTTGAAGGATCATTCCTTTGGTTCTTTACACACAGAGATAGCTGGTGCAATGCTAGAGTAGGTTAGAGGGCTGCCACATCCCCTCACATGTAACCTAGTAGTCTGTGTCTTTCCTGGAAATTTTGCCTGATTTGAGCATTGTCCTCCCCTGTAGACTAAATTGTATTTAGGCTTGGGTTTTTGACTGTATTTCTCAAAAGTGCTTACCTCAGGGGCAAACTAGATTCAGTGGATGGAGATCCAATCCTAGCGACAAGAAGTCCTGGGTTCAAATATGACCTCAGACACTTCCTAGTTGTGCAAGCCTGGACAAGTCACTTGACCCCAATTGCCTGGCCCTTATTGCTCTTCTATCTTGAGACCCATACTCAGGATCAATTCTGTCAGAGAGAGAGAGAGAGAGAGAAAGAGAGAGAGAGAGAGAGAGAGAGAGAGAGAGAGAGAGAGAG
>NW_025360845.1:0-5145 GCF_016433145.1 Gracilinanus agilis
TTCCTTCCTTCCTTCCTTCCTTCCTTCCTTCTTTCCTTCCTTCTTTCCTCGCTCCCTCCCTTCCTCCCATCCCTTCTGTCTTAGTATCAACTTTAAGACAGAAGAGGGGGAAAAAGGTAGGCAGCTGGGGTTGGTTATATTACTTGTCCAGAGTCGCACAGCTAGGAAGTATTTGAGGTCAGATTTGAACCTAAGGTCCTCCCAACTCCAGACATGGCACTCTTTCCACTATACTACCTAGCTGGCTTAGATTCCTGAGAGGTAAGGTAAAGTGTATATAAAACAGAGGCCTGAATTTAAATCTGACACTAACTGTGAGAATGCACAAATTAGTTAACCTCTCTAAGCCTCATCTGCAAAATGAGAATAAATCTGACACCCTAACACATATTTCATTTTTTGAATAACCCTAATTATTTGGAAGCTTCTCCTTACATCTAGCCTAAATTTTCCTTCTTTGTTACCTTCATGTATTGCTTCTAATTCTCCCCCTAAAGCCAAGCAGAATGAGTTTATATTCCTTATCAACCTGACAAATCTTCAAATACTTGAAGACAGCTCTCAAGTCTTCCCTAAGTCTTTTCTCCTCTAGGCTAAACATCTATACTTAATTTATCTGATTCTTATATGGCATGATATCATTCTTCCTCTACTTGACAATCCACTCAATGGCCTCCCTAAATTATAGATTTCAGACCTAAATAAGACTCCAGGTGTTATCTGTGAGGCATAGTGCACAGGGATTATTCTCTACTTTCTCATTTCCTCTCACACACCCTAGTCCTGTATACTATGACTCTTGTAGTTGACAAATCGATCTGCCTTTTTTCAGTTCTCATCCTGGTCAAACTCTCTGCAACATTTAACATTGTTGACCATTTTCTCTTTTCTGGGTTTTTGTGACACTTTCCTTGTTGTCATTCAGCTTCGGCCAACTCTTTAAGACTTCATTTGGAGTTTTCTTTGCAAAAACACTGCAGTAATATGTTTGTCATCTCTTCCCCTCCTCTCCCTTCTTCTCTTCCCTTCCCTTCCTTTCCCCATCCTCCCTTCTCCTCTCCTCCCATCTTCCCTTCTCCTTTCCCTTCTCCTCTCCTCCCCTCCCATCCCCTCTCTCTTCCTGTCCCTTCCTCTCTTCTCTTCCCCTCCATTTCCCTCCCCCCTCCTTCTCTTCTCCTCATCATCTCATTAGCTCTCCTGGGTTCAGTGATCATTTTTCTGCAGATGGCTTCCAGATCTTTGTTTCCAGCTCTAGATTCTCAAGTGAATTCCATCATCAACTGTCTATTGGACATTTCAAACTAGATGACTACTGGCATCTCAAATCCAGTAAATATGTCAAAAAGAGAAGTCAGTACCTCAATCTCTAATTTACTTGCTTCTATTTATTTTTTATTTTTTATTTTTTTTAGACTGGATCATCTGGGAAGAAAGGAATTTTTTTTGAAAACTTTTATTTAATTACTTGATTTAGAATATTTTTCCATGGTTACATGATTCATGTTCTTTCCCTTCTCTCCTCCCACCCCGCTCCCCTAGCCAATGAGCAATTCCACTGGGTTTTACATGTGTCATTGATCAAGACCTAGTTCCATATTATTTATATTTGCACTAGAGTGATCGTTTAGAGTCTACATCCCCAATCATGTCCCATCGAACCATGTGATCAAGTAATTGTTTTTCTTCTGTGTTTCTACTCCCACAGTTCTTTCTCTGGATGTGAATAGCATCTTTCTCATAAGTCCCTCAGAATTGTCCTGGATCATTACATTACTGCTCGTAGAGAAGTCCATTACATTCGATTGTACCATAGTGTATCCGTCACTGTGTATAAGATTCTCCTGGCTCCTTTCACTCTGCATCAATTGCTGGAGGTTGTTCCAGTTCACATGGAATTCCTCCAGTTCATTAGTCCTTTTAGCATCTGCTTCTGTTTAGAACACAGCCTCCCTTCTAATCAGATAGATTCATGACATCAGTCAACCATAGTCTTTATCCTTTTTCATTTTTCTCTCCACCCCCATCCCCAATCCATATCCACTAAGTGGCCAACTTGTTCATCCACCTTCATAATATCTATCATCTTCCCTATACTAGTATAACCATTACTCTAGTGGACAGAGTGCCAGGCCTGGAATTATGAAGATTCTAATTCCAATCTGGTTTCAGACACTAACTGGGTGACCTTAGAAAAGTCACTTAACCCTCTTGCTCTCAGGTTCCATATCTGTAAAATGAGCTGGAAAAGGAAATACACTTCATTATCTTTGCCAGGAAAACCTCACATGGGGTCATGAACAATAGGACATAACTGATATGACGTAACACAGTACACATTGAACTTTATTCTCTTCTATCCTTTTGGTTTCACCATGTCCATAAAACTAACACAAGGACCTTCCCTTTCCAGATTCTATGAATCTCTCTCTCTCTCTTTCTCTCTCTCTCTCTCTCTGTCTCCCTCATAGAATTCTCCCTTGGTTAGCCATAAATGTCAACATTTCTCCATTTGGAATCCCATCTCAGATTTTCCAGGAAATAGAGGAGAATATTGGACTTTTTGCCAAGTTCAGTTAGTAATAAAATCTTAGACACCATTACATATTATTTTAATGGGATTAATCTTGATTTTAAACTAACAATATGCCAATTAAGGAATTTTCCTTACACACCTAATTTTTAGAGATACCTTCTAGACTTTTCTGTTTAGGTATCATTGCTGATTTCTATGGCAATGTGGGGTTTTTTTCCTTTATAGTAGAAAGATGTTTTATATGGAGGCAGAATCCTGGTTCTTCCATTCAGTACTTGTTTAACCTTCATTAAGTCATGGTGCAATGGAAAGAACACCTGCTTGAATGTCAGTGGATCTCAGTTCAAATTCCACCTCTGATGCTTTCTACTTGTATGATCTCAGACAAATTACTTTTCCAAGAGTCTCCCTAAGAATCTCAGTTTCTTCATCTGTCAAATAACGTGCTATAGTAGATCATTTCTCTAGTCTCTTCTGTCTCTAACCTTTTACACATGATGCCATGATTTTCCAACTGTTCGTTCTGTCCTTTCATTCAATCCATCAATAAACATTTATTAAGAGCCTACAATGATATGCCAGACAAATCATCACTTCAGATCATGTTCTTTCATTGAGTGAATCACCAGCTCATTGTTGGAAGTCATATCCCTTAGCTAAATCGTTTAACCTCTGTTAGCTCTGCTGTCCTCACCAGTAAAATCAATTATCTTGTACTTCAGTCATTTTTTCAGTCATGTCTGACTCTTTGTGACCCCATTTGGAGTTTTCTTTGCAAAGACCCTGGAGTGGTTTGCCATTTCTTTCTCCAACTCATTTTGTATGATAAGGAAACTGAGACAAACAGGGTTAAGTGACTTGTCCAAGGTCAGACACCCTTAAATGTTTGAGGTTGAATTTGAACTCAGAAAGATGAGTCTTCCTGACTTGAGGTTGGCACTCTATCCATTGTGCCATTTAGGGATCCTTTAAAAAAAACAAACAAGTAATAAATCCCACCCCACGGGGATCATCCTGAAATTAAAATGAGATAATGTATGTAAAATGCTTTGCCAATTTTAAAATGTCATATAGATGTCAATTATTATTTTCTCTTAAGAAAAAACATTGACCATGGCCTTGCCCTCAAAGATCGTGGTCTTTCTAAACCCATTCTTCCTTCTTCCCTCTCCCCACTCCTTATTTCCCATGCCTTGCTGTTCTTTCTCCTCTCCCTCTGATCAAATTTGCCACTGGAAAAAGATTGTCATTTGTTATTTATACTTTAGGATGGACTTAAATCAATCTATTCCCTCTCTTGGGGAACTTACATTTTAAGCCTTATCTCTAACTGTGGGGAATGAAAAGATTTTCTCCCTGTCCCTAGTTAAAAGTAATGTTAGGTCTGAGAGAATAGCTGGTTGAGGCACGGAGCTTTCCATCCTCTCTAGAGATATGTCACATGGACCCCTTTCTCTTCCAAAAACCCTTAAGTCCTCCCTTATTGTTTTGTTTTGTTTTTTAACCCTTACCTTCTGTCTTAGAATTAATACTAAGGATTGGTTCTAAGGTGGAAGAGTGTAAGGGCTAGGCAATTGAGGTTAGGTGACTTGCTCAGGGTCACACAGCTAGGAAGTGTCTGAGATCAAATTTGAACCCAGGACCTCTGTCTTGCCTTACTATTGATTGACTTTAAATCAGATCTCTCCACACAGTTCTGAGGTTTAAAGAGTGGATCCAAGGGTTAAGAAAGGAAAAAAAAAATCTGTCTCCCAAAAATATTATGGAAGACAAATGACTGCAACAGTTTGCTTAATTCAGGACAATGTCTGGTTTCTGGAGTATCTTCTAAGTGTGAGTTATTTAATGCCCTTTAATTTCTAATTATTTATTTGTTCCTTGGGGATAAGCTGGTAATACAGTGGAAGACAAGGGTCAGTAAAACAGCCATGCATAAGGGATTCTCTTCTAGAAGGAGAATAATTAGAAGGGCCAGATTTGCATAATATTTTGTTATATTTTTAAAAAAGGATTACAAGAACTGAAAAAAAGCTGGTGACCTCACCAGCACAGGCCCAGGATTGAATAATTAAAGAGTTGTCTACCTAGTGGTCCTGCTTATTAAAGGGAAATGCAGAAATCTAGTGGGGGTTTAATTATGCCACTTACTTGTATTTAATAAGAGAGATAAGACTCTTTAGCATGTGAATTTAAGCTCTGCCAAATTATTTATTAATATGAGGAATTACCTGATAATTCCTTGAAAGTGTTACAATCAGCCAAACTGTGTATACAGATCTTGCCCTACTTACTTGAAGGGAACTTGAAGAAGAGTTTTAATAAATATGGTTGCAAATGTCAGGAAAGGAGCAGCTTTTCATAAAGGGGAAAGAATTTGCTAACTTCTCCAACTCATAATTCTATAATAACAGCCTTATTACCTGGGATCATGGGTACATGCAAGCCAAACAAAACAATTTAGGATACCTTGATAATTCAGAGTAGGTAGAGGAGATGGGCTTCTTTGCCTTGTCAGTAATATTGTCCTCTCCTTACAATGGGCATGTGTGAGCCCTTGAGTGAAAACACACACACACACACACACACACACACACACACACACACACACACAC
>NW_025360846.1:0-1030 GCF_016433145.1 Gracilinanus agilis
AGAATTAAATGATTTGTCTTATATCACATAGCTATAAGAGCTAGATTTTGAATTCAAATTCTCTCACTCAAGATTCAGAGTTTTGCCATGTCATCACACTGTTCATAGATCAGTAAAGTTCAAGATGATTGTTTCTTTAAGTTATACATTCTTGGCATTCATATTTAAAAGCAAAGCATCTTATGTGAGAAAAATATTAGTCATGCATTTCATCTGTTCAGCATCATCATTAAAAACTCTCAAATTAGTAGGAAAAATATGCAACAGGAAATAAAAGTGTTTTTAACTAAGCAGTGGACCATCAGGAGCAATGAAAAATAAAACTGCCCAAAATTACATATGTTCTCCTTAATTGAATGGAATCTGGACTTAGAAGGGACCTTAAAAGCCAACTTATAAAACTATTTCATCTTGTATATATGGAAAGGGAAATTACATTCCCAGAGTCACACAAGAAATACCCTTCAGGAACATGATTTGAACTTAATTAAATCTCCCAACTATAAACCCAATGTAATTTCTCTATACCATATTACCTCTAAAAAGACATATCTTTGAATTCTTCCTCTGACCCAAACAAGCAGAGTAATGGGTAAGTCCTTTCATCTCTCAAACCAGTTTCTACATCTATAAAAGAATCATAAAATACCTGCAATACCCTTTTGCCCAGGATTATTATGAGAAAAGCACTTCAGCATTCTGAACTCTCTTGCTTCTCTGCTTCTGAGAGCAACAGAATGTGTTTTTAATCCTTCCTCTAGACTTTGGGATGATCAGAGACTTGTTGGAATCAGGGACTCTTTCCACTTCCAGTTTCTTGTACTGTGATAGGCACATGAAAGGTTCTTAATAAATGTATGTTAATTAGTTAGTTAATTACTCAAGAACAATTATTGATTAATTATTGAATCATTCCAAAGTGATGGAAAGAAAGCTAGCTTTCTCATCTTGGCATAAAGTTTTGTTAAAGGCAATCACTCACTGCTGGTGTTATTTTGCACTTGTATAGATTTATACATATATATATATA
>NW_025360847.1:0-1391 GCF_016433145.1 Gracilinanus agilis
AGAGAGAGAGAGAGAACAAAGAGAAAACACTATGGACAAAGTCCATGGGGTCATGTAGAGTCAGACATGACTGACTGAACAACAATAAAAATGTATGAAGAAATACTCTAGATGGGACACATTCTCACAGAGTTTTAAAGTTTGCAAAGTGCTTATCTCAGAACAATCCACATGAATGAATAAAGTAACCTTTATTAGCCACTTGTGAAGGCTGTTTCAACCCTTTGGTGAAGCAGTTTCTTCAATTCTACCAACATTTGTCAAATATTTACCATGTAAAATCCTGTGACAAGGAATAAGCAAAGATGCCAGTTTTGAATATTCCTCAGGGTCTTCCTTGGGATTCCTAGAACCTGTTTACATTGGATTAGCTCCTTTAAACAATCCAGACTGATCCTTTGTCTGTTTAAAAGCCCCTACTTCCAACTGCACCTCCCACTAAGTTCCTGCTTCTAGTCTCTGGGACCTCTTTTAGCTCCTCTGGAGATCAGTGATGACTTACCATAAACCTACAACATAATCAAGCCATTCAGGTGCCCAATTCTATATACTACTCTAAGTTTCCTGTCATGACTCACATGGGTATCCCCAACCCACAAGGAAATGGCTTTCCAAAATCCTATCATTATAGATTGATGATAGGAAAAAAAAATTCCCTTAACATATACAATAACAATTTCTGTCACAGCAAAAAAGGGGCTTATTCTCACTTTCTTGGTATTTTTAAATATAGGCACTGTGCATCTAAGGCTTTTTCGAAGCTTCAAGCTCCTACTCACTCAGGATAGCTAATTAACACCTCTAGTGCTTCTCAGAACCTTTATCCATTCATTTCACAGTTTCTGCACCAAGGCCAGACCTACTAACACTGGGCAATGACTCAGACAGGCAGTGGGAGGGGAAGAAAGTGGCCTGGGTCCAAGATCTCTCCACAGAGCCCTGCCCTGCCTAATATTACACATCCAGTAGAGCTGATTAGCAACACTAATGAACCTGAGCCAGAGATGACAATTTTGGCTGGTAGAAGTCACCTGGCCACAAAATCTGTGCGTTCTCTCTTGAGGCAAAAGCCTCCTAACTAGGGATTCAGATTTTCCCCTTCAGCATTGACCTCTGTTATGGTGTTGGGTTTGCCTCCCTTCATCAATCTAGTGTGCAGAATTTGGATCTTGTCACCAATTCTTATGGGCCTCTGGCCCTTTTTCTATTAACATATCAATTCAATGCCTGGGACATTATCTATCTGTCCTAAGGAGTATCCACCTGTTCCCTTCTCCTTTTTTAAATAGACTTAGAGGACCTACTGGTACAAAATATTTATAGCAGCTCTTTTTGTGGTGGCAAAGAACTGGAAGCTGAATCCCCCATCCATTGGAGAATGGCTGAAGAAG
>NW_025360848.1:0-3384 GCF_016433145.1 Gracilinanus agilis
TTTGGTCAGGAGAGGTTAAGAGCTGCTTCTTACTCTGCCGCCATCTTAACCCGGAACCCTGCCACATGCTTTTTGATAGAAGTCATATGTATATCCCCATATGTGTCTTGTACATAAAATGCTTGTCATTAAATTTGTTAATATGACATTTTGGGTTGGTCATAAATGCTTAGAGGATACCATATCTCTCTCAGAAGAAGGCTCTTCGAAGGCAAGGATTGTTGAACTTTTGCCAATGTGTCCTTTGAATTGGCACCTAGTACATAGCTCAGAGTAAGCATTAAAATAAACCTTATTGAATTGAAGTGAATTGTGTGAGTCATATCCCATTTGGTGGTCCCTCTATCTTCTCACACCAGGGTCTCATACTCCCTCAAAGATGTAGGAGTTAAGGTGGCCTCCTCCTGAGTTGCCTATTCCACCTGAAAGATTCATCCTCAACATTTCAATATACCTTTGATTCAAATGCATCTCTGGGCACGTCAAGGATGTCAAAATGTTAGGATCTTCTGGAGAGAAGCGATAAATGGAACCAAAAGAATTAAATATAGACCTAATGAGGCAAGTGGGTTCAGGGAGATGTAGCTATGGTTACAGAGCTTCACAATTTTTTTCCCCTAGACTAGCCCCAGTGCCAGGCTGATATTTTGACTGGCATTAGAAAACTTTCTTTGTTCTAGTTGGGACAGGGTTTGTCTCCCAGCTCTACAAAATGTCTATTGAAACAGGACTGCATGCTCAGCAGGCCCAGTGGTCTCACATGAGCATGCTCAGGATGTCCCACGTGAGCAGGGTGGCCCAGGACTATCAGCCATTGTCCTGGAGAGCAACTCCTGGGGACACGTGACCTGACAATTGCTTCTGAAGGTGCTGCAACCTCACCAGACTTGGAAAAGAAAGCTGTTGCCATCAAAGATTTTGATGACATCAAATGGTTCAACAGCAGAAAAGGAGATGCTTTTAATTGGTAGAAATGACATGAAAGGAGAGATTGGACCATCTGCTTTGCTGTTGTACTCTAAGGATCAGAGGACTTTTTCATCTGATTTGCAACTGAAACTTTCCATGTGTGTTTTTTCTCCATTAGAGAGTGAGTTCCTTGAGAGCAGGGACTATTTTTCTTTCTATTTATATCCCCACTGCCTAGCACAGTGCTTTGCATATAGTAGGTGATTAATAAATGCTTTTTCATTCATCCTTTCATTCACTCATTTATTCATTCACTTGTTCATTCATTCACTCATTCATTTATTCATTCACTTACTAATGCATTCATTCATTTACTCATTCTCTCACTCATTTGTTCATTCACTTATTTATTCATTCACTCATTAATTAATTCATTCACTCACTCACTCATTCATTTACTCACTTATTCATTCAATAACAGCAGCCAGTAGTTGAGAAATAAAAAATATAGGGAAGCAACCAGCATTTGTCCCAAGATGAAGGCTCACCTTAAAGGCCACTTGCTTCTGACTGCAGTTTCTATTAATTCTCTCTGACTTCACAGATCCTAGTCTTAGCCTTCTTAGATCCATGACGCTCAGCTGGTCCTCCCTGCCATCACTGACCTCCCTGGATGCAGCCTCTTTTCTGTTCAGACTCAATAGTGTTTGCTGACTTCTTCTGTGTCTGACTATGTGCTTCTCTTGTCTCAGATCACTTTCCTTACCAGCCTGAGATTTGTGCTGGACTCTGCCTGCCTAGGGGGACAAATGGACTTGGCTGTTCCTGGCTGGTGCAGGTATGTTGCTAACTTATGCCCCAGGGAAACCAGGCCAGCTCTTCAGTAATATTCCTAGGCAGCCCAAAAGGCATGTAGGTGACACGGTGAATAGAATGTTGGACTTGGCATCAGAAAGACCAGGGTACAAATTCTGCCTCAGACACTTGCAGGTTATGTGAATATAGGCAAATCAATTAAGCTCCCTTAGTCCCATTTTCCTCATTTATATTATAAAATAAGGTTAATAATAGCACCTACCTACCTAAGAGTATGATAAGATAACATATGTAAAGTACTTTGAACATCTTATAGCTGCTATATAAATGCTAAGCTATTATTAAAGGAGTTACACTCATTCTTAGAGGAAATTTGTATGTACATTCGTGTGGATTCTTATTCAATTGTGAAGGGCAATATGGAAGGCAGCCCAGGGAAGGCAGATGTGTTGACAATCTTGTTTGAGCAGGAAGAGTTGGTGGAAGAGTCTGTTGCCTGAGATGGAGGGAAGCAGAGCAGGAATCTCAGAGACAGAAATGAACACGGATGATATTTGGGGAGGGTGGGGTTACCAAGAAAACCTCAGCCACATGCCGACTTTCTCATCTCAATATAGTATTTATGAGAAAGATCTTCACATGCACAGAGACTAACCTCAATGAAAATATGAGAAGAGAACAGGCAGGCATAGAGAGACAATTTTTCACAGCAGATCACATCTTCACAGTGGCACAATTGACTTTAAGGTGCCTAGAATACACAATTCTGATGTGTTTATTGCTTGTGGATTCCAAAAAAGGCATTTGACTAGTTAATGTAAATAACCCAGAGATTGAGTTTTCTTTCCTCCAACAAGGTGTTTCCTATGGTCATTCACAATTCCTCCAAAGAAGCAATAACATTTTAAAATAGTGACTTCATATTTGGGGTCATTTCTGGATATATCCTCCTTACTCCACTTGTTCTATTAAACCCTTCCTTGAAACAAAGGAAATAGTTAAATAAAACCAAGTGATTTAGTGACCACATCTGGAAAATGTATACAACCTTATTCCTCCATGTTCCCTGCCATGAGGAGAGAGATTTCTTTATTTTGCAAGTTTTTATTGAAATTTTCTATTTCTTATATTACCATAGTTGTTCTAAATATACTTCTCCATCCTTCTCCCAGAGAATGACTCCATAAGACAAATAGCATTTTTATAGAGGAAGAAAATCAGCATAATTGATTCATACAAGAAAAAGCCTGAAAACTTATGCAATACATAATAACTGTGAACTTCCCACTTCCACCAAGGGGTAGGTTATGAGTATCTTCTCATATCCTTTCATTTGAGCACTGATTGACCTTTATAATTTAGTTATATTTACTTTTGATTTTTGCTATATTGTTGTTCTTTCCATTTACATTGTAGTAGTTACTGTATACATTGTTCTCTTAGTTCTGCTATTTAACTCTGAGTCATTTCATATAAATCTTTTCATGCTTCTTTTTATTCATCATTCATAGAATTTCTTATAGCACGCAATATTCCATTACATTTAGGTATCTTAAGTTGTCTAGTCATTTTTCAAGCAATTGGCATCCACTTTGTTTCCAATTCTTGGCTATTGTGGTAATATAAATATTTTGGAATTTATGAGAATTTTCTTCTTAT
>NW_025360849.1:0-4164 GCF_016433145.1 Gracilinanus agilis
AGAGAGATTTAGAATACAAACTTATCTGCAAAAAAGTATGAAAAAAAGATAAAGGGAGTTTACAACAGCAGCATCTTTTTACATACCAGTGAAAAGCTGTTTGGGGGGGAAAAGAATCTAAAAAAAAAAACTTGACATGAGCTCCAAAAAAGCTGGAGAATTCCAAGAACTAGCCCTATATGATCACTGTACTCTTGTGATCCATCGTATAGCATATGATGTATGATTCATCCGGAGATGAAATTGGGAGGGTGACAAATAGAAGCAAAATGGGAATGGTTTGCCAGCATTTCCATGATCCATTCTCATCCTTGTTAACAATGAAACCGCCATAGTAAGCCTCTAACATCTCAGTATTCAGTATGCTTTATGACACTGTAATTATCACTCAAAAAAAGAAAGGGTTGGAAGGAGCATCAGAATGTGATCAGATATCTACAGTAAAAGCCAGTGCTGGAAGCAATACAATCATAAATCTATTAAGGCACCAATTTTTTAGATAATTTAAAGAGAAGACACTTAAAGGATTGAAAAGATTACAGATAGTATTTTACTAACAAAAGGAATGGAGATTTTAGTAATCAATGTCCCCTCTATCTATTTTCTCATCTCTTTAAAATCTTAATGAGAAAGGTCCAGACACCAAGTTTCTAGAAATATGACAAGGTGACCACTTAGGTATTCATTCTCTATAATAGCCCACATTTCTCACAATCATATAATTACTGAGTTCTCTAGAGAACATAGAATCCTATTGGAATTTCTTTTGATTACAAAAAGCACTTAATCTAATTCTTGTTCAGTTATAGCCAACTCTTTGTTGATCCCATTTGGGGTTTTCTTGGCAAAGATATTGGAGTGGTTTGCCGTTTCTTTCTTCAGCTCTTTTTACAGATGAGGAAACTGAGGCAAACAGGGTTAAGTGGTTTCTTATTTTTCAGTTGTTTAGATCATGTCCAACTCTCCATGACCACATTTGGGGTCTTCTTGGCTGAGATACTGGATTGGTTTGTCATTTCCTTCTCCAGATCATTTTACAGATGAGGAAATTGAGGCCCACAGGGTTAAGTGAGTTGCCCAGGATTACATGGCTACTAAGAATCTGAGGCCAGATTTGAATTCAGGAAGTTGAGTCTTCCTGACTCCAGGCACTGTGCCACCTAGTTGCCATTTAATATTGGTAGAGTACAATATCGCCTTAAAGGCTGTTATCCAACAAGATATAGGCATATTTGGTTTAAGTACTTGAAAGGCAGGTATATGGAAGAAGAACTCAACTTTTTCTGCTTTGCCTCAATAGGTGGAACAGTGGAGAGACCTGATGGATAGAAAGGTGATTGGAGATATCCCCAAGTAGAGAAGGCTGGCTCTGGAAGAAGTAAGTTCTATCTTCATTGGAATTCTTTAAGGAAATGCTGGATGACTACTTATTGGATCTGTTGGTTCTGAGATTCTTTTTTTTTTTGCATATGAGATGGCCTAGATCCCTCTGAGGTTCTTACCAACTCTGAGGTTTTTTGAGATCAAAAAGTGACCCATGAAATTATATTGCATGTCACTTTGGGATCTATGAAGTAACCAGTTGCACCAACTCCTTGATTTGCCTTGATTTGACTCACTCTTTGATACCTCTCATGAATCTACTCCTGACTCTTGGCACTCAAGATTAAGAAGTCTTCTGACTCCAGAAAAATCCCTCTTTTTCCATGATTCTTTCCTCTGAGAGGTCAGTTTCTCTTGGAAACTCTATTTTAGGGAAATACCTAGATCAGCCATGCTCATTCCTTCATTTCTGATTCTACTGGCTACTTCTCTAATGGTTACCATGCCATTGCCAGAGTGTCTTCTCCAACCAACCTCCCTTCATCTTCCTTTTACACAAGGACTTCCCCAACTATAATGTAAGCTTTTTGAGGGCAGGGACTGTCGCCATCATCATCATCATCATCATCATCATCATCATCATCATCATTATTTTTCTTCTATTTGTATTCCACAGTAAATGCCTGATAAACACTTGTTGTCTTGCTTCTCCTGGGTGAACCTATGAGCCATCCATTTATTTACCTAAAACCTGTTGACATCTTCTGGTTTCCTCAATAGGGAGAATGTCAATACCAGCCTGATTCAGATGCTTGAGATGCGGCTTGCTCACAGTAAGGATGCCATAAATATTTGTTCACTGATTGGCTGAACTCATTGTTCTTTGAGGAGACCTCTCACATTTAGAGTTCTGGCGGTTAAGTGAATGCTTAGAAATGGCATCCCTCCTGTCCCACCACTCTGTGGCCATCCCTGCAGAAGCAGAGAGGCCAGCAGGTGTTTTTCTTCATCAGTTGGGTCACTGTGACTCAAGAATTAGTCTTGTCCTGCACAAGTTGGTTGGTGGCTGTGGCTTCTCACATGTCAGCCTCCCCTCTTTCCAGAGACTGTTCAGGATGTAGACTTTCATGGCATTAATAAGCAACGTCCTCTCCCAGTAAAGAAGCCAGACTAAACGCATTACCACCCAGACATCAAAGAATTTCAGCAGTCTGATAGGAGTTTAGTTTGAAATATCTGCTTCTCCAGCCCAATTTCAGCAGGCTGCTTTGTAATCAGCTTGTCTTTTACAAATGGATGGACACCAATAAATTGCTTCAGTTGCATTTAATAAAGATAATGCCTCTTTCATTTGCATTTTGAAACCCAAATAGCAGGATGAGAAGAAGGTGCAGTTTTTCAGAGTTCAAGCCAAGCTTGTCAAGAGCTTCCAGATGAATTGTCAGAAATGTTCCCTTCCTGTAATGTGGACGTGGGTGCGCTTTATACTTTGCTTTTCAAAGTTTAAAATTTTCATTCTGAGCAATGCCTTGTGCCCATATTTATGGGATTCTTAGACAACTGGAAAAGAGCACATTATATCTAGTTGTTCAGCAAGTTAGAAGAGATGGAGGGAAAGGAGGGAGGAAAGGAGAGCCTCTCAGGTCCCTTCTACGTCTAGATGTATGAACCTAGAAGACTCTGTGCCTCAGTTTCCTCATCTGTAAAATGATGAAGTTGGATTAGAGGGCCTCTAAGGACCTCCTTCCAGCAGTAGATCTAAGAACCTATAAGTGTTATATAGGTTCTGTTCCTCAATTTCCTCACTTGTAAAAAAAATGACTAGCCTGGTGAAGTACTCAAAACCAACAACCCAGTAACCCATTTACAGGCAGAAAATAGAGATGACTGGTATTGTCAGTGTGTAGATCTGCTGGGAAAGTCATCAGGGTGGGGAAGATTAGCTCCTGATTTATCCCGAAGGTTCCCTGTCTTTGCACTTTTGCCCCATTCCTGAACGGTGTAGAAAAATGGCATTCAGCCAGCTACTGCTGGATAGCGACCCCAGCTCTACATACTTTGGGTCTGTGCCTGGAGATTGCAAGAGGAGCTGACTCTGCCTTCAGACTCTGCACAGACACGCAGCCCTGTCCTTGGGGCTTGGGCACAGGTCCATCTGGGGTCCCAGGCTGGGGCTGATGACAGCCAGTGCCGCCAAGAACCAGAGCTCCTTGGGATGTGTCCCTGGGAGACTGTTTGCCTGGAACAGCCAGGAAGGCCGGCACAAGCTGACCCGGCCTGAGGAGCCGGGGTGGCAGAGCGAGTGGCAGGAATGGACACGGTCCCTCCATGCCTTCTGGGTGAGGAGCCAGTGGCTTTCTGGAGCTCCCCTCCTTGAGCAGGGCAGCCCGCACCAGTGGGACTCGGGGTTACTGGGGTATTGTAGTCCTTGTCCTTTGACTGGGACATCTGCTCAGGCTCCCGTTGGACACACTCTCCTCTTTTCCACTTAAACCCATCAGCAGGCCCATATTTGTGATCATTCTCTCATTGATCGAACATTCGGGAGCTCCAAAGACACACGGCAAAAAGGATCTGATAGAGACTGGACCTGGGATCTCATGGCTGGAGAGAGCTCCCTGCTGAGGACACTCACTCGAACTAAGGCACGCCAGCCCTTTCTGGGCAAGTTGGGTCCAGCCCTGAGTTAAATTACATATAAATATAAATATATTTGTTATCTATAAATATATTTATACTTAAGTTACATATAAATATACTTAAATTGTATGCAAATATATTTATAGTTAAATTATATATAAATATATTCAAATTGTCTATAAATATATTTATACTAAAATT
>NW_025360850.1:0-4987 GCF_016433145.1 Gracilinanus agilis
AGGACAGTAGAATCTAGGTAATAGGAGTTAAATAACTTGCCCAGGGTCACACAGCTAGGAAGTGTCTCAGGTCAGATTTGGACCTGGGACCTCTAGTCCTGCCTCTCAATGCACTGAGCCACCTAGTTGCCACCTATTAAGGACATGTTTTCCATTCTGCAACTTATAGTTTTAAAGCGTCGATCAGTCAATAAATAATCAATAAGCCTTTTATAAGCTTCTGATTTGTTCTAGGACCTGATTAATAAAACAACTAAGTGCTAGGATTAAAATAAGAAAAAGACAGTCCTTGACCTCAAGGCACTTGTAATTATTCACCCTTCTTTTTCTAAGAGACCCAGTGACATCACTGGTGGATTGGATTTAATTGAAACAGAGTTAAACAAAGCATCAACCTTACTCTCTCTTTCAGAGTCATCCAAATCCAGTGGCAGGACAGAAGTCCAAATGACTAGCAGTGGCCCAGGTGGTAGTGGCTGACCTTGGCATTTTCAATGTCTAACAAAGCTCTAAGTGCTCCACAGCACCTGCTTCAGCTGCTTTCATGGCCAATGGAACAAATTTTCATGCACTCATTCTGCTAGGGGAAGTCTTCACATGCTTAAGGTAAACACCACCACCCCCCCCCCCCCGCCTGATTCACCAATGGGTCTGAGGCCTGTTGATTAGCATCCACCTGATTTAGCAAGGTGCTGAGATTTATAGGATTGTAGCCACTGTGTGGGCTACAACTTTTTGGAGCCACAGATGACAGCTGGGTGACAGGTAGACACCAAAGAAGGAAAGCAGCCCTGAAAAAAGGGGTCAGCTCAGCAAACCCTCATACCAGAAATGCTAGCAATACTGAACACCTAATCTAATAGGGGAAAATATTATAAAAAGGAAACTGAAATGGCAGAAGGATACATAAGAGAGTACCTGACACTGGAGCATGATACCCATGTAGTCAAAATCAAGCAAAGCAGTTGATGAGAAATGAAGAGTTGGGTGGAAATTCTGAGCCTTCTGTAAAGAAAAGCTATTGGAGAAATCTTTTACTCTACCCTCCCAGGCTTCCAGTCTCAGGGGAAAAAGCAATTGAAAATACATATCAGTATTTCTTCTAGTACTTGACAAACCTGGGAACATAAACTACCAGAAGAAATACTCTTTATTTGACAAAAATTGCTAGAAAAAGTAAAAAATTGGTTTAGGGCTGTATATTATGCCTAATAACAAAATAAGCATCAAATGGATGAGTAGCCTAGATGTAAAAGAGTCACAACAATAAAGTTATACTTTTCACAACTGTAGATATGTAAATGAAAAAGTTGTAACTAAACTATGAAAAGAAGGTCTTAAAAAGACATCATAGTTTTTGGTTATATAAAATTTAAGTTCTTTTACATGAATGAAATCAATAAGACACAAACTGAGAAAAATATTTGCTTCAGATATCTAAATAAGTCTGACTTAGAAATTCTACGGAAAATCAACACATATCTAGAAGACTAAAAGTCATTCCTCAATTGGTTGTTTGATGTCTTTTGTACTCAAAGAGGATCAAAATGGCATCACCAATGTTGAGGTTAATGTATGTGTTGTTAGGTATATTTTGGAAACAATATCTTTTAGTCCCTGTTTTGTTGTTGGTAAGGGCCAGTTGTCTTTCAGTTGAAGTTGCTATGAGCTATATTATCAGAAGAACAGCTGAACTCAGGCCTGTGTAATAGGATTTGGCCTAGTAAAATTTGCTGACAGTAACAAGTCTTGGAGACAGATGTAAACCAAAACTCTATTTAATAACTTTAAGGTTTAAAAAGTATAAGAATAGGTAAAAGATTTAGCAGGAAGGGTCCCTAATTCTAAGGGGTACTAGCTTACCAACTCTTCACTCAAGGCTTCTCATGAAGACTGCTACTGTCTGGGAATTCACAGACCTGCTCTCTCTTCTTATCTTCCAACTACATAAACCTATTTCTAATATCCTTATAAAATATGTATATAACTCTTAAAGGACTATATCCCATATTCTTCTAGTTCACCACTCAAATGCCAGCCTAATCAGAGTTTGGCCTGGTCAGCCAGAAATGGCTTCCTGGCCTAGGTAGGCCCAAAAGCCTTTTCTTCACTCTACAGGTTCACAGAGATAAAGAAAAAGGTCTTCTTGTTTCTTTCTGTTAATCTTCTCCTCCAGTCACTGCCAAACTGTCACTTTCTCTTGTTCCAAACTGTCAATCTGGTATTCCCAAGGTTTCAAAGGAAATTCCCAGGAAGTCAACAACCACCAGCCTCCAAAGCCAAGGTAAACTCCCAGAGAGACTGTCAGTTGGAAAAGCCAACATTTATCAAGTACCTCAGAATTCCAGCAGGAACTTTGGCTCCAAGTTCTAAGCTGGGCCTAAGATCCTGAGACAGTATCCCTCATTCTATCCTTAGGCACTAATCTCTTTTAATTAACCCCAAATCTATAATATTCCCAATAGTGTCCAACTGTGACTGAGCAGACCAATACATGCTCAGAGGGCTCTACTACAGCTCAGGCAAAAATAGTTCATATGAACATTTGGGATGCAAATGTCTCTAAACTTGTGGTCCCATTTCTTTTGAACTACTGCAATTCTGCTTTGCTTATAAGTATAGTATCTTCTTTAATGTGGACATGCCATATTGGACATTCCTATGCCAGTGTGTCCCATGTCTCACAATCAATACCAAAGTTCTTCAGAGAGTTGTTGGAAGTATCCTTGTGTTGCTTCTAAGTTCTGCGTGAGCTCTTGCCTTGTGTAAGTTCTCCATAAAAGTCTTTTAGGTAAATGTACATTTGACATTCAAACAACCAATGGCAGCCTATTGGAGTTGCACTTTCTACAGTAGAGTCTGAATATTTGGCAGTTAAGCTCAAGAAAGGAATTCAGTGTTTGGTATCTTATCTTGCCATGTAATTTTCATAATCTTCATAAGATGACTTAAATGGAAGAGATTAAGTTTTCTGACATGGTTCTGGTAGATAGAAAGGTTTCACAGGCATATAGTATTGAGATACCTCTTCTCTCCCACACTTTCCTTCAGAGCCTCCTAAACACTGAGTTAAAACTGGCAATGCCTGTGTCAACCTCATCATCTATGTGTACATCTCAGGAAAGTATATTGCTAAAATAAGTGAACTTATCCACCCATGGTTAACAGACATGATTTAGATGAAAATCCAGTAAAATAAGTAAAAGTAGAGGTAGAGAAGGAATTATAATATAGACAAGAGGAAAACCAGGAAAAAAATGGTGCTATGAAAATCTGGAGAGAAAAGAGTACTAAGGGGAAAGGGGAGCTTAATATGTCCAAAAAATACTATGTATGTTCAAAATGCTGACTGGTGTTCCTGCTAGAAACGAAAAATTAAAAGAAACAAGTCTAGGAACAATTAAAATGAATTCCTTAAAAACCTAGAAGAAAGATGACTATGTGAAAACAAAGAAGGGAAAGAGTCTGAAAATGAAGAATAACACTATCCTTCCAAAAATAGAGGAACCAACAAGGAGAAATTGCATTTTTTTTATTGATTCCCACTAATAGAGAGAAAATGGTTTATGGAGTATAAATATTGGGAATCCTAGAGGAGAGTGACTATAATCTCTTACAGTCTGTGATAGACAGAGGACATTTGGAAAGGATCTAATTTTTGCCCCACATTTTGAATAAGCAATTTTAAAAGGAGAAAAAAGAATTGGAATCCAATAGATCTGGATTTTACAGGAGAAAACCCCCCAAAAAAGATGGGAAGATTTCAAGAATGAAAATCTGAATATACAAAGAAATAATTTCAAAAAGGAGAGAAAGAAAGAGATGATTAAAGAAAAAATGTGTGTAAAAGGAATTTAAATCAATCAAACTGGATTTTTAGACAAAAAGAAGCAGGGGAAGATAACAAGGGATAATGTTTTTAATGTACCATAAAAGAAGTGTAAGAAGTACTAAAGTCAAAAAAATCTGTGACTAGACTGGAAATCTTTGGATAAGAAAAAATGTTTTTAGCTATACTAGGGAAGAGAATCAAATAGGGTATAACAGTGCGGTTTACAGTGGATGAAATGATAACTGATGACAAAGAAACTTTTTCTTTTGTTTTTTTTTTTCTATGCCAAAGAGAATGATCTTTGGTCTGTAAACGAGAGGAAATATAGCTAACAGGGAGTTGCCATACAAGATAAGTAAGAGCAGAGTAAGGGAGCACATAGCTGCCCTTGATGAGTTCAAGTCATCAACTGTAGATGAATTACAATCTTGGGACTGAAAGAATTGATGGACAATGACAGTGAAATTACTGTCAGTGATTTTTGATTCCTGGGGTATAGGAGATATGCCATGGTCTGACCTGGTTTTCAAAAAGGACTAGAGAGAATAGTTTTAAAACTATATATCATTGAACTTGATTTTGATTCTTGGGAAAATTCTAGAAAGTATTATTTCTTAAATAGTTATATGAAATCAGTGATCACAAGGAGACAACATAGCTTCATTAAAAACATATCATAGACTAACTTCAATTCCTATCTGACACAGTTGCTAGATTGATGGGACATAAAAATTCTATAGCTATACTGTACCTAGATTTTAGCAAAATATGTAATGAGTATCTTATAAAATAACTAGGTGGTTCAGTGAATAGAGCACAGGGCCAAGAGTCAGGAAGACTGAGTTCAAACCTGGTCCCAGACACAAGCTGTGCAATCCTGGACAAGGATCTTTTGTTTAACTTATGTCTGTCTAAGTTGCCTCAATTTCAAAATGGGGCCCATAATGGCACTTTCTTCCTAGGATTGTTATGAGGATCAAGTGAAATATTTGCAAAGTGTATAACAAAGTGCTTGGCACGTAGCAGAAACTTAGTAAATTCTTCTTAATCTCCTCCTGGTAAAAGATAAAGAGATAAAGGCTACACGATGTAAAATTACATGAATTTGGATACAATTAAGTAGTTGGGATCAAAATGTATTGAGTAATGGTTTGA
>NW_025360851.1:0-2784 GCF_016433145.1 Gracilinanus agilis
TATTTAAACCTTTACCTTCCATCTTAGAATCAATACTGTGTATTGGTTCCAAGGCAGAAGAGTGGTAAGGGCTAGGTAAAGGGGATTAAATGACTTACCCAGGGTTACATTGCTGAGGCCAGATTTGTACGCAGGGTCTTCCATCTCCAGGCCTGGCTCTCAATCCACCAAGCCACCTAACTGTCCCCAAATCATTATATTCTTAGAGACTTGTCTAAAACATTGAGATTTGAAGTACCTCCTTGGGGTCACAGGGTTGGTAACGCTCTGCCTTTGACATGTAAGTCAGAAAGCTTTTACTCCATGGAGGGAGCCTTCTAGAGTCCAAGTTAACCTCCAACCATGACAAAATATCAGGGCAAGAGTGGCACAGTTTAATATGCCTTAAAAAAAACCCAGCAGCGTTTTCTCAACTCCTTTCTACTCTCACCTCCATCTACTGATTTGGACCTCTTGCTTTGAAGAACCTTGGGGATTTCTTATCCACTTCTCTGCTGCACAAGGATTGGGATTTCTAGGCCAATAGCGTCAAAAGGGACTTCCCCCTATGGCCCTCTCTAAATGGAAATGACCAAAAACAGTCTCATGTTTATGTTGTGCATAAGTTGTGGCTGCAGCCGTAAACATGGAAGATGCTGACTCTGGTTATACAAAGAACAAAAGTCTGATGCAGATTGTTTCTTAATAAAAAATAACCCCATGTACACACATTTATGTTTTTCCTCTTAAGTGGAGTAAAATTAGCCCTAGAGTCAAGTTTGAAATTATTTTCATAATTTTGGGTAATTAAGACACTTCCCAGATCTCATTAGCAAAGGCCCAAAATAGCATAATTGCAATATAATTAGTGATTGGCAAACCTTCAGAGGGTTGGAGGTTTTGTCCTTTTCAGAATATGGGAGCTCATGCTCTACCCCAGGAGTCCCTGAACCCTTGAAGCTTGTCAGAGCCCCTCAACACTCCTTTTCTTCTCACCTTGGCATTGTTCTTCTCAACCCATTGACCCCTGACTCCTTTGAGCTCTCTCTGCTTCCCAGCTCATGTCAGCTGTGTTTATTGAGTTATTCCTCTGGGTCCAGCTTTGTGTTGGGGTGTCATGGTAGGAATAACACTAGGGTCTCTGTCCCCACGGGAGCTTCTCTTCACATAATATAAATCACTTGTCTAATGCCACAAAGTTAGGAACTAGCAGAGCCTAGGCTTAAAACTGGAGCGGAAAGACATTTATAAATGAATCAATGTGAAAAAAATATCAATTATACAAATACGTGAGGAATTCTGTGGCTGTTTGAGGCACGAAGTTTAAATGAGCTGGTTTGGGTCAGCTCTACTCTGTGTGTATCTTTTATACTTATATACAGTTGCTCCCTCCTTAGAATGTAAGCTCCTAAGAGGGCAGGAATTTTTTTTGTCATTTGTTGTTTTCCCAGCACTTCACATAGGGTTTGGCACATAGTAAATGCTTACTAAATGTTTATTGACTGATTGATCTAAGACTCCTAAGTTAAGAAGAGATGTCAACCTACCTTGGAGTCAGGAAGACTCAGCTTCTTATTCTACGTCATGCAAGAAGTAGATGACGTTGGGCAAGTCATTTCATCTTTTTGACCTCAACTTCCTTTTCTGTAAAATGAGGATGTTGGACTCAATGGCCTCAAAGGTTCCTTCTATGACCCTAACATGGATTATCTCACCAATACCTTGTACATTATAGTAAAAGAGTAGAACCGAATTCTAGTTTAGCTTGCATTCCTAATGAATGATATTAAACTCATCCCTGAAACTTATTATGGAATCTGCGAATTGATAGGACCCTTGGAGACCATCTAGAATGGTGCATGCCTGACCAAGAAACCCCTTTATAACAAAATTCTGAATTCATCTCTGAGCTTCTGATTGATGACAGAAGTGATGGAGGAAGACTACTATTTCCTGAAGCCTTTCTTTATAAGAGGAATGGGTTGGACCAGAAGACTAAAGCTTGAAATCTCATGGTCCCATGATCAAGCCAGCACTTTATGTCCATTCTACTTATGGACTGCTTTCATTACTGGGACATTTTTTCTTGACACCAAGCTTAAATGTGCCTCTTCCAACCTGCGCTCATTGTTTCTAGTTCTGCTTTCTAGGGCTAAGCAGATCAGTCAGCTTCCCCTATCCATCAAACAGCTCTCCAAACACCTCAAGACAACTATTTATCTTTATTAAATCTTCTTGATGTCTTCATCTCTACAATGCCAGAGCCAAGTTAAATGATATCTAAAGCTCTTCCTGGGGTAAGCATTCTATGATTTATTTCACCCATGACAAGCAGTTCATTCATGGACTTACTAGCTGTGTGACCTTTGCCAAGTCACTTAACTTTGTTTGCCTCAGTTTACTCATCCATAAAATGAACTGGAGAAGGAAATGGCAAATTTCTCCATTATCTTTGCCAAGAAAATCCAAGATGGGGTCACAAAGAATCAGACAGAACTGAACAACCACAATAACAACAGCAAAAGGCTCTCTCAGAGTTAAGCTTTCTATGATTCTAAGAACATTTACCGTCATTTGTCTGATGACATGCAGTTCATTGACCTGTCTAGGGTGCCAATCATTTGATGTTCAAAGTAGACCTCTTGTGTTCTATATTGGTCTTTGTTTCCCAGACTCCTCAGCATCTCTGGTTCAGTATCTCCCCATAGCATAGTTGACAATTATTAATATAGTATTTGACTTTAATTTTGTTGTGTCTATAGACAATCAGTTTGGAGTCTCTTATATATTCTAAGGAAAAGATGT
>NW_025360852.1:0-1864 GCF_016433145.1 Gracilinanus agilis
TTCCTTCCTTCCTTCCTTCCTTCCTTCTTTTCTTCCCTTTTACCTTCTGTCCTAGTATCAATTCTAAGACAGGAGAGTGGTGAAGACTAGGCAATTAGGGTAAAGTGCCTTGCCTAGGTGCTATATAGCTAGGAAGTCTGAGGTCAAAATTGAACCCAGGTCTTCCCTACTCACGTGTGTCACTCTATCCTGTGCTAACTACCCTTTGTTCAAACATTCTCAATCATGTCTGACTCTTTGTGACCCTGTTTGGGGTTTTCTTGGCAGAGATTCTGGAGTGGTTTGCCATTTCCTTCTCCAGCTCATTTTGCAGATGAGGAAACTGAAGCAAAGAGGATAAAGTGACTTGCCCAGGATCATAGTAGGTGTCTGAGGCCAGATTTGAACTCAGGAAGATGAGTATTCATGATTCTAGACTTGGTATTCTATTCACTGAGATCTCCAGTCTCCCCCTAGCCTATGGTATTATGAAAATGAGATTTCTGAGTAAAATAACACAAAATACTTTCTTGGTTGGACAGTGCCTATTTATAGAACTAAGAATGGGAGAATGTTTTTTTCTTTTTTTTTTTTTTTTGGTTAGGCTTATAGTAATTCCCATTTTTTAAACCATCAAGATTTCCCTGAATCCTCCAGTTAGAAATATCACAAAGACATTTAATAAAAATCTCTTATGATATCCTTGTGGACAAGAGGAAGGCATGTCAGCTACAAGATAGAATAATTAGGCAGATTGGGAACTAGATATCCAGAGTGGACATTAAATGGATCGAGGTCAATGGAGAGAGCGAGGTCTGTGGTGGCAGGCACGTCATGAGGATTGACTTATCTCTGACCCTGTGGTTCGTCAGACATCGTTATCAATGCCTATGATGGAAGTGGAGATGGTGTACCTCACAACTTTGCAGACCTCCCAAAGGTAGAATAGCGAACAAGCTAGATGACGAGCTAGATGAGAAAAGATCCCCAAAGACACAGACGGGCTAAAATGATGGTCTGAATAAAATATGATGACATTTATTAGGGACAGATGTAAAGTCTTGCATTTCAGCTTAAAGACCATTTGTAGGATGGGCTGGCTGTTTCGAGAAAGCAGTTTGAATGAAAATGATCTGAGGTTTTAAAATTGGATTTTAAGCTCAATATGAGTCAACAGGTGACATAGCAGACATAAAAAAATCTAATGAATCTTGAGCCACATTAATGAGATTTCCAAGCAAAATTCAACATGAAATTCTCTCTTGACAATGCCTTTTTATAGAACTAAGTATTGGAAAATGTTCCTGGTTAGGCTTATAGCAAACTCTATTTCTTGGGCAGCAAGGTGGCACAGTGGATAGAGTGCTAGGTCTGCAGTTAAGAGGACCTGGATTCCAATCTGGCCTCAGATACTTCCTAGCTATGTGATCCTGGGCGAGTCACTTAACCCAGTTTGCCTCACTTTCCTCATCTGTGAAATGAGCTGGAGAAGGAAATGGCAAACCACTCCAGTATCTTTGTCAAGGAAACCCCAAAAGTGGTCATAAAGAGCTGGACACGACTGAACAAAGAAAGCATTTATGTAAACCTTCAAGGTTTGCAAAATGTCATACGTGTTATTTCACTAGATCCTTCTAGAACCCCATGAGCTGTTCTCAACCCCATGGAAGGAGCAACCATGGCTCAAAAAGTATGTCACTTGTCCAGAATGCCTGAAGCCAGTTTTGAACTCAGTTCTTCCTGACCCCAAGTCCAGCACTATTACTTACTGTACCACTTAGTTGGCTTTGTTCTAAGAGAGCCAGACTCTCCTCAAGAAAGCGATGGTCCTTCTGAGCTCTATTCAGGCCAGAGCATTATTTATATATTTATATTTATTTATATT
>NW_025360853.1:0-5818 GCF_016433145.1 Gracilinanus agilis
AGAGAGAGAGAGAGAGAGAGAGAGAGAGAGATGGGGTCACAGAAATTTTATCTCCAAAACGTAAGGAATTACTGTGGGAACGAAAGTGGGTTGCTGGGAATTGGAGTTCTGGGGAGCAGATTCTAATTACACAACTCTAAGACAGGGTTAAGTGCCTTCCCAGGGCCATACAAATAGGAAATGTCTGATTCTAGACCTGGTTCTCTATCCACAGGGCCACCTAGCTGTCTTGTCTAAATCCTCTTTTAACAATGATGGTTAATTGAAAGAGCCTGTAAAAGATGTGTTTCAGTAGAGCAGAGAAAAAGATTTCTTTCAGATACAGAAAGGTGAGGATCAATAGTTTAGCAGGAAGTTGATTTTTTTAGTTTGCATCTTAAACATTTTTTTCAATTAATTATTTTAAATAATATTTTCCCAAGGCTACATGATTTTTTGTCACCCTCCCTACTTCCCTCCTTCCTCCCAGAGCTGACAAGCAGTTCCACTGGGTTATACATGTATTATTGCTCAAAACCTGTTTCCATATAGTAGGAAGTAAAGAAGCAGTTTTTATGGTATAGATGTTCCTAAAAGGACCAATAAATACATTGAAGGCTGCAGTCTAGAGTTATAAGTTACATTAAATGCAAGAATTGTTTTCTTCTTTTGTTTCCCTGCTAGTTTCTTATAAGTGTATGTCTTCTCTTCATCATAGCTATTGACTTCATTGGTTGAAGAGTGTAATCTGGGATTATATGGGTATTATGATATATTTTTTGTTATTTATGTATTTGCTTTGTCATATTAGTATTTGTAATATTATTTCTTTTGACTTATTAAGTAAATGGTTATATTTAAGATTTAAAGGTGCAATTATTGTGAGTTGTTGGTTATGTATGCGGAAAACATATTAGATGGGGGCTCATGAGCTACTCTGGTAGGTAGAAGTGTTTTTCTTCTTAATAGGGCCACCCTTAGGATTCTAAGAGAGTACTATGTGGTGGTGCTTCATCTCTGGGAACTTAGACTTGCTCATTTGAGAGTAGGTTAAAGATTGAGCCAAACACAGAGAAATTGTGGCTAGATTCTACCGTTTAGTGCCTTGCTGATGTTATCCAAAGCTACAAGGTTGGTCAGTTCTGAAATCTATGAGGAATAAATGGGTAGAAGAAATTTGTCGAAGAACACTATTCCCTGGTGATTGCCTGTCTATGATAATGGGCTTCATGAGTAAGGAACAAGACAATCTAAATAGTATTTTATTCAACCTGATGGAAGAATAGTTCTTTTGTAAATCACATGATCACAGATCTGGCTCTAGAAAGGATTTCATATGACATATAGTCCAACTCTCTTATTTTAGAGAGGAAATTTCAGAGGTGAAATTTGAAAGTTCTGACTCCAGCCAGAAGCAGTGATTAAAAAAAGTATCGTAAACTAAAGATGTTTTAGTGAACTATCATACGACAGAGAGAAACAAAATACAAAGCTACATGTTGCACAGTATTTTACAATGATGCAAACATCTGGTCTACCAAATATAACTTTTGTACTTGAGCCTGGAGTCTTGGTGGATTCCTGGATTGGAATGCACGTGGAAAGGCCCTCTGTTAGCTAAGACTTTCTTTTCATCTGGTTTCATTGAAAATGGCAAGTGTAATCCTGGACAGCTGTTCCTCATAGCAAAGACCTCTCCCCTCCTAGCATATGGATTATCCCTTTGTGGCGTGCTCTGTTGAGAAATGTAATGATTTTTAAAAAGTTTTTGCCCGGAGTGAAATGGATGGTATTAGAACTGTTTTTCCCATCAGTATGGTTGGTTCTCCAATTACTTCCTTTCCTGCTGTTGCTTATAATAATACAGTCCCTTCCCCTCCTCAAACAGACTCAGTAAACCAAGCAAGCACTAAAGGTAACTGTGATCACTTCAAATTAAATCCCATCACTTACATGTTTGATTTCTCTCCAACCAAATTGCTTGGAGAATTTATTCTAGAGACAATGGCCCTGAAACCTGGGCAGGTTCAGGCTTTTCCTCTTGGCAACAGGTGTTAGAATACTCACTTTGAGGCTGTTGTAGTGACAGCCCACTTGGGAAATCAAAATTGTAAATCCACTTCCAGGCATCCAAACACTTGGATTTACTTGTTTTATCAAAGTTTTTTTGAGGAACTTTGGGGGACATGGTGGTAAAAAAGGGCTTGTTTTCTCAGCTGCCAGTCATGATAAATTACATCTGCCCTCTCAATGGGCTCCCTGCTTGCTCTCATGATTCTTGCTAGCTCAGGGCCTGCTCTAGAAAAATGTTTATCAATTGGCAATAGATGATTTGTGACCTGATTCTATTCTTGTAGAATTGCTAGAGTTAGTAGAAATCAGATGTTTCTTGCAAATTTTCAGGGAGCTGTAATTGTAGACTTTTTGGTGCTATATTCAAATAGGGTATTTCTCTTTCACCACAATGTAGGCAAAACTGTGAAGGAAGAAGAGTTTGTCTTTAGAATCTAATAGAACATTAGAGTTCTATTCACTGAAGATCACTGGCTTTCTAAAGGTACACATGTTGACTAGAGGGACCTTACAATAGTCCCCTACCCTATGGGAAACAAGACAAAATAACCCTGTCCCGAGCCAGGGACTGATGCCAGAAATCTTGAGTAGGCACATGGAATTTACAGAAGAAAAGAAAAGGAGGGAAATTCACTGTGTAGAGTCCTGAGGTCTTGTCAGGAAATCTTTATACTCTAAGAAAAGTCCAATTTCAGTATCAACTTATTGGATAAACTTAGTGAAATTGAAGCGAAGCAGATAAACGGAGATGAAAAGCAACATGGGTTCAACTCATCTGTTTATTTTTTGAGACCTTGTCTTGAAAGTAGAAGCTGAAGTACTTCCCTACTCTTGACTGCTGAACAGAGCTACCTGAGAGCAGCCACACTTCTGAGGCACTGATTTCAACCAGGGACAACTTTGTGGATGGTCACTCAATCAACTAATTAACAAGTATTTATTAAGTGTCTACTGTGTGTCTGTACTAGCCCTGTACTAGGTGATGCAAGTCCAAAGAGGTTTACAATGTCTACTCCCAAGGAATTTACATTCTAATAGAGAGAGAAGTACATCTACAAATATATAGAGCAAATTTGGAAAAATGGTCCCCCAATATTAAACTGTGCATATCCTTTCAGTAATAGAACTATTAGTTTTATACCCAGTGGCATGCTGGAGCAAGCTTATATGGACTTTCAAGAGCCAATTGTTAAGTTTTCAGTGTGAACATTTATTCACACCCTGGAAATAAGTAAACACTACAAAACAGGACTTGATTTGTTGTTTTGTTAAAAAAAAGTGATGGAGAAAATGTTAATAATGCAGATTAAAATTGAAACCATGTCATGCATACTTTTAAAGTGTTGGATGTTACACATTAACTAACAGTTTATTTATTATCTGTACCCCCAAAAGGATCAAAGAAAGAGGACTATTCTGCATATATACAGAAATGGAGAAGCTATTTTTATGTTGGAAAAAAAATTGGAAACTGAATGGGTGCCCATAAATTGGGGAATGACTGAACAAGTTATTGTATATGAATCTGATGGAATTCTATTGTGCTATAAGAAATGATAAAGAGGTAAGTTTTGGAGAAGCCTGGGAAGACCAAGTGTTGAACTGAAATAAGAAGTAAGTCACCACTGAAATTTCTCCTCTGGGTAAATGAAGAAGTCTTTTAGGGCTATACATGTAAAAACCTGTGGCTATTGAGAATTTTTGGATTTTAAACTTTGTTAGCGTATTTTCATCATGGAGGGGAATATTCAGCCAAATATCCAATATTGTTCTTTGTGTGACTCAAGAAGTTCAAATAAAGGATTTAGACTGAATTGTTCAAAGTAAAACTACCTTTATGAAGTTATAGTATGAAACCGTGGCCAAACTAGTAATGCCAAGATGAGCCCTTGACCTTGACTTCTGATATGTGAAGATGCTGTGGGGACCACAAAGACTTCTGGTGGTGGTAGAAAGAAGAGCAAGTTACCTCAAAATTAGTGATCAGGTAGTGCATGCAATATTATTTCCCAGTCTCTGCATGTATTCCTGGGAGTAGAGTAGACTCTTTGGAGGTCTTGTATGGTTTTATAGTTGAGATAAGCTGAAAGGAAGAGATTAGATTTATGATTTAGAATAACTGATGCATCAATTAGTTCTTGGCACATATGAGAGTTCTGAACTTTCTCTCCTATTTCCCTCAGTATACCATAACTGTGTAAAAGGAAGACTTGTGCAGAACTGTCATTCTATTCAATTGCAATCTAACCTCTGTCTCTTGCATGACAGGTGCAACTGTAATGAGAGCTGCCCAATAAATTTGCCAGTTGTCTTCAATTGTCCTAGTGGAATCAACCATGGTGAGATGAATTCATTTCCTTGTCAAAAGAGATCATAGAAGTTTATGGAGGAAGTGAGAAAATTGATGATCCTTGGATGGCAAATGTTCTCATGAGGCAGGATGCTTCTTCTTTGGGTAGGAAATCCCATGGAAATTCTAGCATCCTATTTACAGGTGCACCCCTAGTCAATCACTAAGAAACTCTGATTGGCCTTCTCCAAAGATATAAGACAGCAGATGTAGGACAGCTGTGGAGAAGCCAAAAAAATTCTTGATGTTTCTAGGTCTAAGGAATTGAATAACTATAACTGAAGGCAAAGCTATTCTTAAAACAGGGCAATTACTAGTTGTTTGCTGTTATAGCATTCAAATGATTTCTTCCCTAGTGTAACCCAGAATCGATTACATATGATTGATTATTTTATACATATATATTGGTGGTTTTAAGTAACTATTTTTTCTCATGTATCATGGTGTTATTTTATGGGAGACTAAAAGTTCAATGAAAATATATAAGTTGGGGGCAGCTTATATTAGAATATCACATATATAATGGTTTGCATATAAAAAGTGGAGTTAAAAAAATCAAATATGGAAAAGAACTCTGGATTCTGAGTTGGGCAATCTGGATTCCAAGCCTTACTTTTCTACTTACTTCCTATGAAACCTCAGGCAAATCAGTTAAACTCTCGGGTTGTGCTTAATGAGATGGTTGAAACAGATGATTTCTGAGAGTTCTCCCAGATCTAAATATGTGAAACCAAGAAACTACAGGAGGTGGGTCATTATGCAGTTAAAAGTTAAAAAAATTATTTATAGATGCTATAGACAATGAAGGGATAAGGAAATCATGGGAGAAGAGTGGCACAGGTTTGAGGTAGATAGGCAGGAGGAAAAAGGGACTCTGTGGAGAGGAAACAAGAGAGTTATGTGCCAAGGACAAATCTACAGGTAAACCTGGGATAGGAGAGAGTAAAAAATGAGATCCAAACCAGCGAGAATATAGGAGGCAGCAGAAAAGGGACATGTCTTTCCTCTCTCACCAAAACATGTCACAGTTCAGACAATAAAATGAAAAAATATGTTTTGTCATTTGTCCATTTTTGAAGAGGAACTATGACATCATGGGGTGATGTCTTGACTTGGACTTAAGTGAGGAAGAGTTGCACAAAATCATCAACCTCACTCTCTCTTCCAGAGTCATCAAAGGCCAGGGGCAAGTCAAAGTCAGGACAACTGGTTATGGCCCAGGATGCAGCAGATGACTTGGCATCTGTCTGACCAAGCTCCAAGTGCTCCACAGTGCCTGCTTCCGTTGCCCTCATGGCCAATGGAACAAATTGTTCCAACTGCCCATTCTTTTTTTTTTTAATTTAAATATTTAATTTTTTTTTAGAAAAATTTTCCATGGTTACATGATTCTTGTTTTTACTTTCCCCTTCACCA
>NW_025360854.1:0-1071 GCF_016433145.1 Gracilinanus agilis
CCTCTTGTCCTCTTAGGGCAGAATCAGATTTAAAGTTGATCTCAGTTTCCTCATCTGTAAAATGATAGTGTTTAGCTAGGTGATTTCTAAAGTCTCTTCTGAATCTCCATCTGGGCAAGGCTCAGCCTTTCTAAGTTTGTCTCATCTGGGCAAAAACCTTGCACACATATACGTATACACACATCCATAAATATATATGTGTATATGTGGAATAGACTATCCCTCCATCTATAAGTTCTTTCTATCTATCTATCTATCTATCTATCTATCTATCTATCTATCTATCTAGCTATCTATCATAAATCTATCCAGCTAACAGTATCACAGGCTTTGTCCCACTTGATTCTCTGCCACCGTTCCGGGAAAGGTACTGCAAGTATTTGTCTGATAAGGATTTTGAGTCCCAGAGAAGGTAAGTGATCAGCCCAGGGTCACACAGCCAGGAAGTATCCTATCATAGGATCACAGATCTAGAACTCTAGGAGCCTCAAAGGTCTTCTAATATAAGCCCTTCCATTTTACAAATGAGGAAACCGAGGCTCAAAACTTAGTGAATTTGCCCAGGGTCCCCCAGGTCGGAAGAGTCGAAGGTTGGTTTCGAACTCTCAGCTCTCTTGCCTGGAGAGGATCTAGTTCGCCTCGCCCTCTCGGGGAAGATGAACCGCTCTTCGGTGGATTCGTTATTCAGGGACAGTGACCGTTAGTCGAGAACCTCTGTTACCCGGCAACGCTTTCCCACCCCTTCTCATTTGCGCTCTAGGGCAGAGCCCGCAAAGGCTGCGTCCCACCAAAGTCGGCGCGCCCGAGTGAGCACAGGTGCTGGGGCTGGGAAAGATAAAGGGGGAGGAAGGGGGGGAAGAAAAGCGGGGAGGGGGACGGGCAAGGGGAGGCCGCGCGTGCGCGCTCCTATAGGCAGGTACGCAACTGCGGGAAAGGCGCCGCTGGGGAGCGCGCACGCGCGCGTTCTCGCCGGAGCGGCTGCGGGAGCGAGCGGCTGCTGCGGCGGCGGCGGCAACGCTGGCGGCGTTGGGAGGAGTGAGAGGCCGGGTGGGCGTGGGTCGGGGCGGGTGA
>NW_025360855.1:0-3919 GCF_016433145.1 Gracilinanus agilis
TTGCCCACCCTTACCAATCTTCCACCTATGAGACAATACACCGAAGTACAAGGGTTTAAAAAAACCATTATGCAGATGGTAGTTCACTCACCCTTAATCCTGTTTACTTTTTGAGCTAAGAGATGCTAAGAATGAGACTAGTAATTTTTTAAAACCCTTACCTTATATATTTGAATCAATACTTTGTATTGGCTTCAGGGCAGAAGAACAGTAAGGGCTAGGCATTTGAAGTTAAGTGACTTGTTCAGGGTCTCACAGCTAGGAATTGAACTTAAGACCTCCCATCTTTAAATCCACTGAGCCACCTACCTGCCTACCCCTTCCTGTCCAGGCACTTCATGATTGCAGAAATTGAGCCAAAGACCCAGTGATGTGTTGGAAATTGGTTCATTGTAAGATTTTAAATTTGACACATTTACTGAATGCTTTCCTATGTATTAAATGAATAATTTTGCATACCAACCTGCCAAAAGCTTCCAGTTTAATGTGAAGGTTATAATCTAGCAGATACATATAGATGATCTCAGACTTTCCATATCTCAAATGTGATTTGGCACATGTCTTTACTTGTCCCAGATAGAAATGGAGTCTTCTGAGGACTGGATTGGTCTATGAGCTTGATGAGACTTAATTGATAAACAAGACATTTCTTTGGATTTGCATTCATTAGGACTCATTAGACTGCAATGGCCTGAGACAATTTACCAGCACAAATGATGAAATTTGAAGGCAGTGTGAAAAGGGTTAGTGGTTCGCCTTTCATGTTGGCTTCATTCTGTTCTTACTGGAAGCTCAATTTGGTGTTGTATATCTTTTTCCATGGATATGGTGGATAAAGCACCTGACCTGAGTTCAAATCCAACCTCAGACACTCATTCTACTTTGTGGCCCTAGAAAAGTTAGTTAACCTTATTTATCTTAGTTTTTTTCATCTGTAAAATGAGCAGGAGAAGGAAGTGGCCATTCAACTCCAGTATCTTTGCAAAGAAAACCCCAAATGGGGTTGTGAGGAGTCAGACATTCTTGAAAAGCAACAATTCTATAGAAATTTGTTTTTCTTGACTATATATACATTTTCCCCCTTTTTCTTTCATGGAGACTGGCAGAGATCAGAGAAAGGAGAGAAAATGAATTGTTAATTGAAAAAATATAATTTAATTTTAAAAAGCCAATAGGTCAGATGCCATAATAGGAACAATATCTGACTGGGAGTTAGGAAATCTAGATAGTCTCACCTTTTGCCATTAACTAGCTACCCAATCTTAGGCAAATTAATGAACTTCTTTTGGACCTAATTTCATCATTTGTAAAAGGAAAATGGCAGAAATAACCTTGAAGATCTCTTCAAGTTCTTTGAATCTACGTGTTAATTGATATTTTTATTGGGTATACATGGCAGCTGCCCTCCAGCTGTTTACTGTCCCATGGAAGCTAGTAGAAACATGCATGAAAAAAGCTTTAAAGCCCTTAGCAGCTGAGCACAGTAGCACATGCCTAAAATCCATCCTGGCTCCTGGAGGCATCTGAGGCTGGTGGATAGCTTAAGCTGGAGAGTTCTGAGTTTTAGTGTGCTAAGCATTAAGCTCACCGATATGGTGAGCCTCCAGGAATGGAGGTTAACCAGGTTGTCTGAGGAAAGGCAAAATGGCTTCAATCAGAAAGAGAAAAGATAAAAGTCCCTGTGCTGATCACCAGTGGGATTGTGCCTGTGAGAGGCCACTGCCCTTCCAGCCTGGGTGAGATAAGGAGACCCAATCTTAAATAAATAAATAAATAAAAGGGGAAAAAAGACTTAGACCATAAGATATAAACAAGAATAAATAAACATAGCCTGTGCACTGAGGGATTTTCTGAATATAAGTACACTAGCTAAGCTTGGAATGCTTTTAGGAGCAGCAGGAAGGCTCATTCATTGAACCTGAACTGACTTCCCTGGTCTTAGTGGGTCAGAGATCTGAAAAAATGTCAAGTTGATGAATGATCAATGTCAACGCAGAGGGAGGTCTCTCCTGGCATTCTGGAGGACTCTGTCCTTGGCCCTGTCCCCTTCAATGTTTTAATCTATGACGTGGGAGGAAATAGCAAATTTAGCATATTTGGAAAGGATTCTTCTATGCAGAATCAAGATTTAAAAGTATATAGAGAGATTGAAACCATGGACTAAAGCTAATGAGGTGAGATCTAATTGGAATAAGTGTATAATCCTGTACTTCTTTTGAAAAGACATAAATCAACTACCCAAGTATAGAACTGGGAAGGTCTGATTTAGCAGTTCATTTGACAAATGTTGCCTCACTATGCAGTTTCCTCTACAGGAATGCTTTCCCCCCTGTCTACTTTAATAATATTTTCTTTTTTGAAATAGACTTGTGATTTCATTGATATAGGGAACTCTCCTTTCTCCATCCAGATAGACTGGCATGTGTATTGTAATTTAGAGTGTTGCTTGGGGGCATTGGATTAAGTTATTTACACAGGTTTACAGAGTATGTATCAGAGGCAAGACTTGAACGCACATCTGACTGTAGATGCCTCTATCACATTACTATGCCTCTGGATAGCATATTATATTCCATATGTGTTTGTGTGCAAACATATATATATGTGTATATCGCAGATTTCAGTCAACATTTATATACATATATACATTATATACATAATCTTACATTCTAATTTGACTAATATCTAATATCTACTGTAAACTGAGGCACAGGTTCTACAGAACTTAGACTTCCCTTCCCCTGAAGAGGAACTACCACCATGGAGCACTGTGACAAGCACAGACCTCTACCCTTCCTTGGGACTTTCCCTGAACAGGAAGATATTCTAGAGATACCAGACCTTTAAGGTCAAGATAATCTTACTAAGCAGACATATATGCTCATGGGAGCATATTGGTCTGGTACCAGAAAGCACAAAGTTTAGCCAGCAAATATTAATGTTTATAATTCTCAGTGAAGAGAGGTGGAGAAGGGGCTAGAAAGGGCCAGTTAGTGGAGGAATCTAGGATGGTAAGGACAGAAAGTTCCCAGGAACAGGCTGATAAATTCCCAGGTGCAAGGTGAAACAGATATCTTTGGTACATATTTTTAGCAGAAGACAACAAAGTAAAAGTATGAAGTAACTTGGTCTCAAGGTTTCAGCAATACAATGACCCACTGAGTTTTAGGGTCAGATGTTCCATAGTTGAGACTAAGTGATAATAGTTAAGCAGCTCAAAAAATCACTCAATCAGAGCTAAAGAGTCTGGGATCAGAGATTCAAAATCTGAGACTAGACAAAGCATAAGAACTTTGGTTATCTCATTTCAGAGAGAGACCATGAGAGTTGGTATGGAATGGGCCAATGGTAGGTGGAAACCAAATTTAGTCAGTACTAAGAGAGATGGTTTCCATGTTTACTTCAGTCAGGTTGTTACTTTCTAAGATAATAAATTTCTCCAGGTTACTCTGGATCCTAAAGGTAGCTTCTCCAAATCACTCAAAATCCCAGTTAAAGAGAGTCAGTTCTTATCACCCACATAGTAGGTCAATTTAGCATATCAGTATAATTACATAGATTATATATCCACTACATATCTTATTTTCCATTACTAGCTGGTAAATTCCTAGAGGATAGAAACCGTATCTTCTTTATCTTTGTATCTAGAACCTAGATCAAAGCTAGTCAATAAGTGTTTACTATGTTTCAGCACTAGGAATAAAAATAAAGGCTGAAACTATCCCTGCTCTCAAGGAGCTCATATTCTAGTGGGTGAGACTGCACACAAACAACTGTAGAGGTGATCTCAGAGGGGAAAGCAGTACCAGTTTGGGAGTAGTATGGGAAAGCATCCTTGAAGAAGGTAGGATTTTAACTGAGATTTGAAGGAAGCCATAAGATGGAGAGAGAGAGAGAGAGAGAGAGAGAGAGAGAGAGA
>NW_025360856.1:0-1992 GCF_016433145.1 Gracilinanus agilis
TAACATGTGATATATAACTATTATATCTCTAAGTGATATATATAATGTATAAGTAACATTATATATTGTATATATTCATGATGGCAAACCTATGGCATGTGGACCAAAGATGGCATGCAGAGGGCTCTCTATGGGCATGTACCCCCTCCACCCCTGCCAGAGTTCATTACTAGAAAGGCAGAGGGACTCGGGCAGAGCTGCTCCCCTCACCCCTCTACCATTTTTTCATATCCCCAGCCCCTCTGCCCAGTAGCCCAAATGGAGCACATACTCCCCTCCCCCTGTCTACACTTGCTGAGGACATTCTTCACTTCACCTGTCCTTCTTCCCAGCAGCCCAAAGGGATCACATACTTCCCTCCCTCTGTCTACACTCGCTAAGGACATTCCTCACTTCACTAGCCTCTCTGCCCAGCAGCCCAATGGGAGCACTTTCTCCCCTTGACTGTGTGGGGGGTAAGGGAGGGCAGGGCACACACAGCACTCATCAAGGTGGGGTGGGCCACAGAATGAGGTCTCTAAAAGGTTCACCATCACTGCTTTATAGATTACATATAATTGTTTCTTATAGATAGTCTATATCTGTATTATATCTATAGATAATAAATACATAATATGTTATAGATTGTTATAGGTTCTCCCATCTTACACAGGAAGGCACTGAGACTTAGAGAAGCTAAACAATTTCTCTATTGTCACACAGCTCCTAAATGTGAAACCTGAATTCAAATTCTATTTCTAACACACAACTTTGCCGAGACAGTCACTTAATTTCTTTGCTGGTTTCCTTTGTAGTTCTAAATCCAATTAATGTATATGGAGTCTAAAGCCCATTCAGGTGTTCTACTTCGCAATATCCTTTCCTCCTACTCTTGGCTGGCTCCTTATGGCCTGAAACAATTTATAGGGCCAGCCTACGATAGTTGAAGTCATTTGCCATGATTGCAGAGATGAGACCTCATGGAATCTGTGTGAGAAATAATTGCCTGTCAAAAGGTAGCAGGTAGTGGTTATAGTCCTAGCAGCAAAACTGTGCAGTAAATGCATGAAGAGATTAAAAAACAAACATTGGCAACCAATGTTCCTGGAATTGAGGGGATGGGAAGGGTGGAGTGAATGTGAGAGGGGAAAAGAGGTGGGAACGACTTTCTAAGAATCTCTTTCATGCCCAGAGAAGACCTCTTATTCTGAGCTTGACTGAGGTGCTGGGTGGGGGATAAGCTAGAAAGAGCTGCTCATTTGTCTTCTACAATGTTTCCACATGGCTTGAACTGACAAAAGAAGCAAGCTTGTGGATAACAGAAGCATTTTAATAGCCAAGAAAGAGACTGTAAAAAGTTAATGGGAAATGTTATATTGAAAGCAGAGGTGGCATCCTGGGCAGAAATGTCCCCATTTGAAAATATAACAGTTTTCAAAGCAAGAGAGACACAGTTGAAATTATGAACACATTGTTTGTGTCACCCTAGGAAACCGCCTCCCCAACTATCTTTCCCATCCAGTTATTTTTCTGTCTTATTATTCCAGTAAACTCTTGTCAGTCTGTTTCATTGAGTAGTCTGAGTGAGAATGTTATATAGAGATTGCAGCATGGAATCCCTGCAAAATACAGGGTCAGCCTCACCCAGAATTCCAGGGGCCCCGCCCTGGAGAACTTTGGGTGAGGGGACAGTTGGGAAGGGTTAGTCAGTTGCTTCTGGAGGTTTAATGTGGGCAGAACACACTGCTTACTGCTCCTGACTTGGGGGTTCACCTGAGAGGCCATTGTGGCAAAAGCCATGGTGGTTTTTACTCAGGAGTTAGCCTGCTTAGGAGGATTAGTCCTTACCAACATCAATACAACAAATATTTAGAGATATAGAGATTGAAATATTCACTATTAACTAGAGAGCCAGTTTAGTCAAGTGCCCTTCACCCCCTGCTGTGGGTTCAACCTGACAGATCAGGGTTACCCTTTCCTCATCCTAAACCGAATTACCCCCTCTAGCTTTTC
>NW_025360857.1:0-1038 GCF_016433145.1 Gracilinanus agilis
CCACCCACCCCCACCCTGCTTGCTTCTCTTCAGCCTGAATGACAATCAGCCTTCCACTGGCCGCCATTTTCCTTCCTCTCCAATTCTCTTCCTGGGCCTGCAGAAGCCTCAAGAGGAGGCGACCAGCTTACCAGAGCCACCTGCTGACCAGGCACACACTTGAGTAGGCACAAAGTCTTGTGGGTTGGGGGTGGTGGGTCCCCCAAGTGTGTGTATATTTTAAATATATCATCTTGTAAACATGAGGAACCCCAGCCTTGACTACCAGAGAGTGAGAAAGATGGATGGAGAAGTTTACTGGAGCGAGTAGTTGTATGTAGTGACTGGCATTAAATTGGGGTTCTGTGTTCTCCATGAGAGATTTGGCTTCTCAGGCATGTAACCATGGAAAATTTTTCTAAAAATAAAGATTTTTTCAATAAATAAATAAAATAAATATTTTGTTATTTTAGCATTTACCATCATCGCAGAATTATACAGTTGTTTATTTTGGTGTACTGTCTGTGTCTAATTTTTTAAGTGATGGTTTTTAGTTTCTTTGTAAAATGTAGAAAGGCCTTTGTAATTTTATTTATTCTGTAATAGGCAATTATTTTTCTTTTTTTTCTTGTGCATTTCCAGGGAGTGGCCAATATCTGGAGATTGTAGAGAATATTAAAAAAAATTTTAATTAGAAGCTTAAATGGGTTAGTAAAAAAATTTTCTTTTGAAAAAAATGTCTAAATGATTATGTGAGAATTTGAGGCGAGTGATTCCACTGTAAATAAAGGTGAAAGTTATGTGGGCAGTTATAAAAGCTAGATTTCATTTGGTTGATAGCTGTTTGAGATGGAAGTGATCCTAATGATGTATTTTAGTATAAATCAAATTTCTGTTATTTAAATTAAAAATGAGGTTTTGGGTCAAATTGACCAGTGAACTGAGTAGTGACAAGAGAGGGGTACAGAGGATTTGGTCAGTATGTCCCCCATAGAAACTCAAAATTCCACCAGAACTGAGATGTGCTTCTTAATTTGCATTATGATCTCTTCCTTCTAG
>NW_025360858.1:0-2068 GCF_016433145.1 Gracilinanus agilis
ATAATAATATAAATAAAATTAATATAAAAAGGATAACTTAAAATCATTATGAGATTTTAAAAGATTTATTAGTAACCATTAGAAAATGAATCCACGTGCCATGCTAGCTAGTCAGTTTAAAAAGCACTCCATTGCCTGCTCCCACCATTGTGGATAGAGAACAAAGAGAAAGAGAAAAACCAGCCTCTCAGTTTTCATCCTTCTGTCTGTGTCAATGCATAAGGATAGGAAGCCAGTGGTTTCATGGGAAATGTAGTTCAAGGACCCCAAAATTTCCAATAACACATTCTCCCCTGAGAGTCAAGGGAGACTGGTCTCCCTGAAGACTCTCATGAACATGACTAACTTTTAAATTACAGTAATTTGGGGTAAATGGAAAAAAGGACAAAACCAATAATCCAATGATTGCTAGGCACATTGACAAAAAGCCAATTAGGAGGCAGTTCCCTTTGGCATAAGAATGTACATTCAAAACAAATGAATTCAACCCCCCACAGTTCAATTAACTGCACCCCAAAGTTCATTGTGGATCTTCTTGATGCAGTGTAGGGTCTCTGCAGGCATTTTCATGGTGCCTTCTCCAAATAGGTTTGTTGTCTGGATTCTGGGGAGGTAGCAATTTTCTTATCCTGAAATTACTCTCAAAAGAATTTAAACTTTACATTATAGATTATAATACATATATACCCCCTTGAGGGGAATTATAACACATTCTCCTCTGAAAAGGGTAAAGACAAACACCCAGATCAGCTAAGGATACATAGCTGAGTTATGAGGCTATATGAGTCAAGTATCAAAAGAAATCCAAAAGCAACAAAAAATCCAAATAAAAGAGAAGAAAAAAATAACTTGTGCATGAGATATAAAATGTCAAAGTCTTATGTGGAAACATGTAAGTAAAGGAAAGTTGCCATACTCTAAGAGAGAAAAAGGACTAGAATTTTGTGTAAAAGGGAAGTGTCATTCCCGGGTCAGATTTGCCTTCATTCTCAGGGATACAGGAGCCAGGATGATAGCTAACCTTCAGTACTTGACTAGGATGTGGCTCAGAGAAAGCCGGCTCCTCACATATGTCAAAACAGCTGCAGTCCCAAATCCCAAACACTAGGTTCAAGTCCTTCAATATTGGCTTAGAAGGTTTGTCAGTCCTATCTGAATTGGTATTGTCTTTTTCTCATCAATCCCATTGGTATTGGTTGGTCTCCTTGACCTTGTGCTTCTTTGTACTATATAGTGGCTCTTTCGTTTCCTTCTCCTGGAATCAGACAGAATCATTAATAACAGCCCCATAATATTTGTCAATAAATGGTAGGTTTCCATAGGCTAAAGCTTTTTGGGTATGCATTAATATGTCAAATATATATGTAAAAATTTGCTTATATTACTGCTAAATCAAAAAAGATTAATATTGATAATATGTTCAAGTACAAAAATGAGAGAAAAAAAGAAACTCAAATACTGTATTGTACATACAAGAGAAAAGAATGATAAAAGAATGTTTTAAAAATAAAAAATATATAGCTTAGAATCATCAAAAGGTTTCTCACCCAAAAAGAGATTCATTTCCTCTTAAGCTTTGTCATGAACTACTGTGTGAGTGCAAATTATTTTTTACAAAATGACAAATTTATAATGCACATTCAAATAAAGTACCAAAATTCCCCAAAATTACAATAACACATTTAATGACAAAAGCAAACAAACCCACTATCATATAGGATTCACAAGAGTTTCTACGTAGCTACTTGTGTGATATTTTAAAAATGTATACTTGTCACAAATTCAACAGATGTAGCAAATCATTCAACCTTGGCTGAGATATTTTTAACAAAATCTATTACTGCCTCCATCCAAATTTGGGTCAGAGCCTAGAAAAAAACATCACAAAGCTGATAAAAAACATTTTGGGTCTAAAATATCATCAAGAATTTTTGATCCTTCTGATGGGAAAGTAAATTAAAATAAAGAGTTAAAATATCATTCATTCAGGAGCTCTTTTTGACTTCCTGCTTTATATATAAAAAGTTTGTGTAGGAACTTCTATTTGGTTCTCTACCTTTTAATACAA
>NW_025360859.1:0-1705 GCF_016433145.1 Gracilinanus agilis
CTACTATATATGTCAGGTCCTGTGCTAAACACTAAGCCAAAGGACAGTTCCTACCTTTCAGCAGCTCCCAGTCTGATAACAGAGACAATATTCAAGTGATTATGTATAAACAAACATCTATTGTGTTGTATTTAGTTTTCTGGGAAACATATTTTTATTTTTAAAATTAATTAATATTTTTCCATGGTTACATGATTCATGATCTTCCCCTCCTCCCCCACTTTCTCCTCCCCCCTCCCAAAGCCAATATGCAATTCCACTGGGTTATACATATATCATTGTTCAAAACCCATTTCCATGATATTAATATTTTCAATAGAGTGATCATTTAAAATCAAAATCCTCAATCATATCCCTATTGAACCATGTGATTGATCATATATTTTTCTTCTGCATTTCTGCTTCCACAGTTCTTTCTCTGAATATGGAAAGCATTCTTTCTCATAAATTCCTCTGGATTGTCCTGTGTCACTGCATTGCTGCTAGTAGAAAAGTCTATTACATTTGATTGTGCCACAGTATATCAGTCTCTGTGTACAATGTTCTCCTGGTTCTTCTCTTTTCACTCTGCATCAGTTCCTGGAGGTCATTCCAGTTCAAATGGATTCCCTTCAGTTCATTATTCCTTACGGCACAATAGTATTTCATCACCAACAGATACCACAATTTGTTCAGCCATTCCCCAACCAAGGGACACCCCTTCATTTTCCATTTTTTTGCCACTACAAAGACAGTGGCTATAAATATTTTTATACAAATATTTTTTCTTTATTATCTCTTTGGGGTACAAACCCAGCAGGGGCATGGCTGGATCACCAGGCAGACAGTCTTTTAAAGCCCTTTGGGGATAGTTTCAAATTGTCTTCCAGAATGGTTGGATCAATTCACAGATCCACTAACAATGCATTAAAGTCCCAATTTTGCCATACTCCCTCCAACATTTATTATTTTCCTTTACTGTCATATTGGTCAATCTGCTAGGTGTGAGGTGGTACCTCAGCATTGTTTTGATGTGCATTTCTCTAGCCAGGAGGGATTTAGAACACTTTTTATGTGATTATTGATATTTTTATTTCTTCATGTGAAAATTGCCTATTCATGTCCCTTGACCATTTATCAGTTGGGGAGTGATTTGATTTTTTGTTCAATTGACTTAGGTCTTTATAAATTTGATAAATTAGATCTTTGTCAGAGTTTTTGTTATAAAGATTTTTTCCCAATTTGTTGCTTCCCTTCTAATTTTGTTTGCATTGATTTTGTTTGTACAAAACCTTTTTAATTGAATGTAAATATTATTCATTTTAAATTTTGTAATATTCTCTATCTCTTGCTTGGTCTTAAATACTTTCCTTTCCTATAGGTCTCACAGGTATACTATTCTATGTTCACCTAATTTATTTATAATTTCCCCTCTATATTTAAGTCATTTACCCATTCTGAATTTATCTTTTTGTAGGGTGTGAGATGTTGATCTAAATCTAATCTTTCCCATACTATTTTCCAATTTTCCCAGCAATTTTTGTCAGATAGTGGGTTCTTGTCCCAAAAGCTGGGATCTTTGGGTTTATCATACATTATCTTGCTGAGGTCATTTACTCCAAGTCTATTCCACTGATCCTCCCTTTTGTCTCTTAGCCAATACCATATTGTTTTTTTGTTTGTTTTTTTTTACATTTATTAATATTCATTTTTAACATGGTTACAT
>NW_025360860.1:0-2332 GCF_016433145.1 Gracilinanus agilis
TCCCTCCTTCCCTCCTTCCTTCCTTCCCTCCTTCCTTCCTTCCTTCCTTCCTTCCTTCCTTCCTTCCTTCCTTTCCCTTACCTTCTGCCTTAGAATCAATATCCAATATCAGTTCCAAGGCAGAAGAGCAGAAAGGCTAAGCATTGGGGGTTAAGTGACTTGCCCAGAGTAATACGACTAGGTAGTATCTGAGAGCAGATTGAAACCCAGAACCTCTCATCTCTAGGCTTGGCTCTCAATCCACTGGGCCACCTAGCTATTTCAATAGAATTGGTTTCCTTTGAAATCCTGTGTATTTAAAAACACTATTCTGAGGGAAGTCTCTAGGCTTCACTAGACTGTCAAAGGGGTCTATGGCAAAAAAAAAAAAAAAAAAAAAAAAAAAAAAAAAAAAAGGCTAAGAATCCCTGGTCTAGTCCAACCTCCCTCATTTTAGAGATGAGGAAATGGAGGCTAAACAAGTTTAAGTGACTTGTGTAAGGTCACACAGGTAGGAATAATAAAGTTGGGAACTGAACACAGGATCTTTCACTCCAAATCAGTACTGCAAGCCAAACACAGGAATAAACTTTAGGATGAAAGATTAATCTTAGATGGAGAGGATAGACAAGACCCTAAAATGAGAGCTAGAGAGAGGGATCTTCTCTAGGGGTGTGTTCTATTACTAACTAGTTTGCAAATCTTGAGTAAGTCATTTAATCCCTCTAAGCCTCAGTTTTCTCATCTCTAAAATGAGTTGGAGGGGTGAGGTGATAAGGATCAACAAGATGAAGCCTACTTGACATCTATACTTGTATAGGTGCCCAGAGGTTGATGGATGGTTCTTTAGCCTGTTATGAAGGATAAGAGAGGGGTATCAAAGATTACAATGGCTGATCCAGGAAGAGCTGGCTTCTTACAATGGCTTCTTACTCTCTTTCTCTTTTTCCCACCCTTCCCCAGGAGCACATTTACAGGAAGGGGCCCAGCTACATGGGAAGTGCTTCTATCACAAATACACCTAAACAAAAGAAATATAGCTGCTTGATCTCTGTTGTGTTTAACTACTGCTTAACTGTTTTCAGTTATGTTGTGGTTTGCACGTATGTGTTTGTCTCTTTTATTAAAATAAAATCAAATCTATCAAGAATTTTTTATCCCTAAGAGATTGAAGGATCAGAAGATCTGAAACTTTTTGTCTTGGAGCCCTCTGGCAGTCAGTTGAATACTATGAATCCTTTATTGAAACAATGTTTTCAAGTAAAATAAACACTGTGGCACAATCAAATGTAATGGACTTCTCTGTTAGTAGCAATGCAATGATCCAGGACAATTCTGAGGGACTAATGAGAAAGATCCTATCCACATCCAGAGGAAGAACTGTGGGAGCGGAAACACAGAAGAAAAACAAATGCTTGATCCCATGGGTCGATGGGGACATGATTGGGGATATAGACTCTAAATAATCATCCTAGTGCAAATATCAATATAGAAATAGTTTTTGAACAATGATAACATGAATAACCCAGTGGAATTGCTTGTTAGCTCTAGGAGTGGGGAGGGAAGAGGAGAGGGAGAGAACATAAATCATGGAACCATGGGAAAATATTCTAAAATAATGAAAACAAAAACAAAATAAAATACCTCATATTATAAAAGGAATCAATTACATTGAAATACGCTTACCAACAACATTTTAATTAAGTTCATTTATTTATTTATTTATTTAAGAATATTTTTCCATGATTACATGATTCATATTCTTTCCTTTTACTCTTCCCTCCCCGCTCCTGGAGCTAACAAGCAATTCCACTGGGTTATTCATGTTATCATTGTTCAAAACCTATTTTCATATTGATATTTGCACTAGCCAATAGCCAATGAGCAATTCCACTGGAACAACATTTTTTTAAAGTTCATGGACCTAAGCAAAAATCCCTGAATCAGGTGATATTTAATTTCCCTTCCAACTTTATGTTTCATGTTCAAAGACATGTTCTTATGTCTCTGGGCAGTCTTCCGAAAGGAGAGAGATAGATGAACTGTTTTTTGGAGGTCCCTTTCAATCTAAGGACTATTATTCAATGAATTTCTCTCAAATCTTAAGAATGTGCTCATTTTATAGAGTAGCTACTGGGATCAGAGGCAGCTAAATGGACAAATGGATAAAGCCCCAGGCCCAGAGTCTGAGTTCAAATCCTACCTTGGCTACTTACTAGCTATATGACCCTAGACAAGTCATTTAACCTCTATCTGCCTCAGTTTTCTCATCTATAAAATGGAGATAACAATAGCACCTACTTCTCAGAGTTGTTGGGAGGGGTGAATGAGATAATACTTATAAAGTACTTCA
>NW_025360861.1:0-2250 GCF_016433145.1 Gracilinanus agilis
GAGAGAGAGAGAGAGAGAGAGAGAGAGAGAGAGAGAGAAGAAAGAAGGAGGAGGGAGAAAGACAGAGAAACAGAGAGAGATTAATCTGGTTAATCTGGAATAATTCCTTGATGAAGCCATGTGAACTCTTTCTGAGTTTATCTTGTTTTCTCAAGGTTTGCAGTGCCTGTCCTTTAAGTATTATATTCTAGGATTAGACCAGTACTTGACATTGATCTCAGTGGCCTCTTCCCTTTTGGGGAAAACCAGCATGTTCCCCCTCTTCAATCTTCCTTTACCTCTCCTTTTCTCTCCACCTTCTCAAATATCGCTGATAGTGGCTCAGCAATGATGTTTCCAGTTCCTTCAGTATCCTATGATGTAGTTTATCTGGGCTAGTGCCTTGATCTCACTGAAGGCAGCTCTCTTATGATCTTACTTATCTTGGGTATCAACCCTCTATTTTTATCTTGCCCTTTGTACCCCAAAGATTCTTCTCCTTGGCAGAGAAAATAAGAGCTGAATAACCTCATCTTCTCTCTGCTGTAAGTTATTATCATTGTCATATCTGTCTTGACCTGTTGTCCTGTCTCTTCTTTGTCCTTTTTCTTTCCTCAGTATAACTAAAATAAAATCCAGCTTTTTTGGGATCCTTCATTTTCATCACCTACCTCAGCTTATTCTGGATACTCAACACTATTTTATGGGATCATAGAATACTTTTCTACTCATCTTTTGCTATCCACCTTTATTGCCATCTTCATTACACATTCAAAGTTATGATTATATAAAAGATGGTTATTGATTCCAGCCCAATGGAAATATGCATGTGAGTATGAATAATGGAGCTCCTTCATGAGGATTCACTATTCACAGCAATCAGAATGTAGCTGTATATGGATTAAAAAAACCAAAACCTTACCTTTCATCTTAGAATCAATACTGTGTAATAGTTCCAAGACAGAAGAACAGTAAGGGCTAGGCAATTGGAGTCAAGTGATTTGCCCAGACTCACACAGCTAGACACTGCATTCAATCATTCTGTTTTGTTTGTTTTAGACCCTGATCTTCTGTCTTAGAATCAATACTATATATTGGTTCCAAAGTAGAAGAGTGGTAAAGGCTAGGCAATGGAGGCTTTTTTTGCCCAGGATCCCAAAGCTAGTCAGTACATTCATTTCATTTCTTTCTTTCTTTCTTTTTTTTTAAACTTTACCTTTCTTCTTAGAATCTATCCTATGTAGTGGTTCCAAGGCAGAAGAGCAGTAAGGGCTAGGCAATGGGGGCCAAGTGACTTGCTTAGGGCCACACAGATAAAAAATGTATGAGGTCAGATGTGAATCCAGGACCTCCAATCTCAAGTCCTGGTTCTCTATCCACTGAGTTATCTAGTTACCCCTATATCTGGATTTTTAAAATTGAATTTTGTTGTTGAATTTCCTCATCAGTTTTTTCCTCACTGGGATGATTTATTTTGTGTCTTTAGTTTTATTCTTATGAGTTTCTAGTCCTTCTTAGAATAACTTTTAGGAGAAATAGGGAGGTATAGGCACATGTCAGCTAAAACACAAGTATGGACTTAGTCTGGGTTTTTGCCCTTGGTTGCCTCTTCTGTTTTATTTCTTTGCTGAGTATATGTGACTAAATAGTAACTCTGAGATGAATGTGTCAATGGCTCTGCTTAGTGGCCAATAGGAGAATTGCTTCATCATTCCAAGTCCTTCAATACTGAGCTATTTTCTTTTATTTTTCTCAGTTTTCTTTATTCAATTAACACTCTTTTATTTTTTTCTTTGTCCTATTCAATTTTCTCCTCCCAAAGAAAAAACAAAAAATAAAATCTTTATAACAAATATGCATAGTCAAGCAAAATAAACTGGCTGCCTTACTCTGACCAAAAATGCATGTCTCATTTTGCCTCTTGTATTCACGGCATCTTTGTCCAGAGATGGATAACCATGCCTTACCACTGGTCCTCTGGAATCATGATTGACTTTTGCATAGATGAATTGTTCAGTTTTTCAAAGTTGCTTTTCTTTTCAATGCTTTCGTTATTGTATAAATTATTTTCCTGGTGCTACTCACTTCACTCTGCAACAGTTTGTACAATTCTTCCCAAGTTTCTCTCAAAACATCTCTTCTGTTATTTGTTATGGAATGATAATGTTTCATTTGTTCTGATACTCTCCCACTGATGGGCATTCCTTCAGTTTCCAGTTATTTTCCATCACAAAAAGAGCTGCTGGAAATATTTTTGCACCTATATGCGTC
>NW_025360862.1:0-4817 GCF_016433145.1 Gracilinanus agilis
CTCTCTCCTCTTTCTCTCTGTCTCTTTCTGTCTCTCCCCCCCACCCATGCACACACATACACAACTTTACAACTTGTAAAGTTTGCTTTTTTTCCTTAGCAAAAGTTACTGGTGGCAGGCACTGTTTTCAGGTGCTTGGCACATTTGTTCAGTCATTTTTCAATCATGTCTGATCCTTTCTGATCTTATTTTGGGTTTTCTTGTCAAAGATACTGGAGTGGTTTGCCATTTTCTTCTCTAGACAATTTTACAGATGAGGAAACTGAGGCAAACAGGATTAAGTGATTTGCCCTGAAGTGCCTGAAGCCAGATTTGAACTCAGGAAGATGTATCTTCCTGCTTCCAGGCCCAGGACTCTATCCACTGTGCCATGTAGCTGCCAACATGGCACCTGATAGGCACTTAATTAATATTTGTACCTTGCTTGCTTGATTTCTTCACTATAACCCTCCATAGTAGTTAACTCTCTCAGCCTTACCTTCCTCATCTACTAAATGAAAATAATATTTATCACTGGGTAACTAAATGGTTCAGTGAAGATAATGGGTATGGAGTTGGCTGGACCTAGAGTCAGGAAGACCTAAATTCAAATCCAGCCTCAGATACTTCCTAGCTGTGTGATCCTGGGCAAGTCATTTAACCTGTTTGCCCGGTGGGGGGGGCAAGAATCTCTTCAAGGGGGGACAGGGGAGGGGAAGAACCAAATGACAACAAACTCAGCTGTGGGGAAAGAAAGCCACCCGGGTGAATCAGGAGGCAGATGGGGAGCCAGGGCTGGTGAATGGGGGGCCGATGGGCACTCCGGTCATTCCCTCCATGGATGGCCAAATGTGGAAGGCAGCCAATCATCCAGGGAGCCTGGGCTTGGTGCTCTTATAACTAAGAGAGCAGCCGGTGGTGGTGTACCATGCTCATCCTTTGGCCAAACGATGGGCATCCATTCTCCTTTGGGAGCAGGACTCCCGGAATCCAGGGGGAGGAATTCCTTCTAATTTCACTCACATTCATTCATTCATTCATTCATTCATTCATTCATTCAATGAACAGGTTTTAAAGATGTGCTATGTGCCAGGCACTGGGCTGAGCACTGAGAATACATATTGGATTGTATTTGGGAGAATAATACATACACAGAAAAGTAAACACAAATGTATACAAAGTAGATATAAAGTAATTTCTAGGACCATGAAGAGTACTAACCAAGAGTTCCTATGGGGAAGAGCATCTCTAGCTGAATTTGAACAAAAGCTTGGTATTCTGAAAGGTGGAGAGAGGGAGGGAGTGTGTTCTAGGCATGAAGTTCTGCAGGTGCAAAATCAGGGAGGCTGGAGATGAGGTGCCATGCCTCAGGAAGAGCAAATAGGCCACATTAGCTGGAAAGGATGCAGAATGAATACAGCCTGAAAAGAAAGTCCAGGGGACAGTTAGGTGGTTCATTGGACAGAAAGACAGAACTGGAGAGGGGATGTTCTAGATTCTAATCTGATCTCAGATACTTCCTATCTGGGTGACCCTGGGCAGATCACTTAACCCCCATTGCCTAGCCCTTACCACTCTTTTGTATTGATTCTAAGATGGAAGGATTGAGTTTAAAAAAGTCTAGAAGGGGGCAGCTGGGTGGCTCAGTGGATTGAGAGCCAGACCCAGAGATAGGAGGTCCAGCTGTGTGACCCTGGGAAAGTCACTTGACCCCCATTGCCCACCCTTACCACTCTTCTGCCTTGGAACCAATATATAGTATTGATTCTAAGATGTAAGGTAAGGGTTTTAAAGGAAAAAAGTCTAGAATCAACACTATGAAAGGCTTCAAATTAATCAAGCATTTATTACATGCTTACTTATGCAAGGTGCTGGGGGTGCAACAACAAATGATGAAGCAAATGTTGCCCTCAAGGAGCTTATAGTTATTTATTTAAATTTTTTCCACGTAAATTTTCTCAAGTTATACCATCCAGATTGTCTCCTTCTCTTCTTTCCTCCCCCCTCTTAGAGCTGACAATTAATTAAATCTGGGTTATACATGGATTATCACACAAAACATATATCTGTAACATTCATTTTTGTAAGCGAATGATCTTATAAAATCAAAACCTCCAATCCTATACCCAAATAAACAAGTGATAAATCATATGTTTTCATCTGCATTTCCGCTCCCACGGTTCTTTCTCTGGAGGTGGATAGCATCTTTCTCAAAAGTCCCTCTGAATTGTCCTGAATCATTGCATTGCTATTAGTAGCAAAGTCTATCACAACTGATCGTTGTTGCACAATATTGCAATTACTATGTATAAGGTTCTCTGGTTCTGCTTATTTCACTCTGCATCAGTTCATGTAGGTCTTTACAGCTTCAAGGAGTTTATATCTTAGACAGGGAGGCAACATATATGGAAAATAAATGCAAGACACATTTTGGTGAGGAGATACTTGTAGTTAGGGGTAATCAAGGAAGACTGAGTAGGAGGTGGTCCTTGAGCTAAGCTTTGAATGAAATAGGATTCTTTCTTTTTTTTTTTTTAAAGGAAAAGTTAAGTGACATGCCCAGGCTCACACAACTACTAAATATCTGAGGTCAGATTTGAATTCAGAAAAAGGAAAATTCCTGATGCCAGGTCTGGTGCTCTATGCACAATGCCACCTAGCTGCTCTAAAAAAAATGGGATTCTAAGAGGCAGAGGTGACACATCACTTGTTAGGCATTTAATAAAGGGGATTTCTTTAGGGTATGTGTTATGAATCTAGGAGTGCATTCCAGGTGTAGGGATCAGCTTATACAAAGACATAGAGGTGGGAAAGACAGAATGTAAAGAATAGCAAGAAGTTCAATTTGGCTAAAGCTAAACAAAGGAGTTTGTATTTTATTCTCAATCTGGACCATCTATTTACTTGAACCTCTGTAAGTCCACTATAGCTTGAGGGAATCTAGAATGTTCCAGAGCAAGGATTTTTGATGGAGGGAAAGGTGGGAGATCTGAGGGCTGCTTCAATTTAATTCAATTCTATAAGCATTTATTGAATGTATACTACATGTCAGGCACTATGCTAAGTACAGGAGTTACAAACAAAAAAGTCAAAAGACAGTTCCTGTCCTCAAAGAGCTTACAATCAGAACCATGGAATTTTGAAGCTAAAAGATACCTTAGAGATTGTTTAGGGCAATTTCTTCATTTTATAGGGAGGCAACCTAGACCCAGACACATTAATGACCTACCTGAGATCACGGAGCTAGAACTCAGGACGCCTGGCTTCCAGTTCAGTATTCAGCTCAACTCAAGTAATGCTTTTATTTTTTAAAAGATATTTTATTTTCCCAATTCCATGTTCTAACAATTTTCCACATACATTTTTGTGGAGTTATTAGATCCAAATTGTTTCCCTCCCTCCTTTCCCTCCCACATCCCAGAGATGATAAGCAATTTGATCTGGGTTATACATGTGTTATCATGCAAAACATACTTCTATTTTGGTCATAAAAGACATAAAAAGACAAAAGAATGTCAAGTAATGCATTTTAAATGCCTGCTATGTGCAAAGGGGCAACAAGGTGGTGCAGTGGATAGAGCACTGGACCTGGAGTCAAGAAGATTCATCTTTCTGAGTTCGAATTTGGCCTCAGACACTATCTGTGTGACCTTGGACATATCACTTAACCCTGTTTACCTCAGTTTCCCCATATGTTAAATGAACTGGAGAAGGAAATAGAAAATTACTCCAGGATCTTTGCCAGGAAAATCCCAAATAGGGTCACAGTCAGACACAACTGGAAAATGTCTGAACAACATGTGTAAAAGACTATTCTACGTACTGGAGATGCAAAGAAAAAATGGTGGTTTTTTTTTTCAATTAAACAGATATCTATTAAGTACACCTTGTGTCCAGTGCTAGGCACCATGGACAGGGTCCCTATTACCCATTCTAAGAAGGGAGATAAGCTGTATACACAAATAACTATGGCACTAAATAGATTTTGATCTGAATCTTGAAGGATGCTGGAAATGGAAAGAGGGGGGAAATAATAGTTTCTCCAGCCATTTCTTTTGTCTGTATGCTAAAGGTCAAAATGAAGTCATTAGTTGGCATAATAAATAGAATGCTAAGTGTGAAGTCAGGAAGACCTGAGTTCAAATCTAGCCTCACTTACTAGCTGTGTGATCCTGAGCAAGTCACTTAATTTCCTCTGTCTGGCTCAGTTCCTCTCATTTGTAAAATGGGGTTAATGATACCACCTAAGTCCTAGGGTTGTTTTGAGGATAAAATGAGATGATGATTGTAAAGCATTTAGCACAGTGCTTGGTATATAGCAGGTGCTATATAGATGTTATCTGTTATTAGTTATTATTTGTATAGTGTGCCTACTTAATAACACTGATTGGTTTAGATTTATGGCTATACCTCTTATTTCAAAGAATATCATATATGTAGGCATCACATTTAATTATGTTTAGATTTATCATCTAATATTTAGAATCATAGACTTAGAACTGGAAGGAATTTTAGGCACCATTTTACAGAGAAGGAAACTGAGGTCCAATGAAATGAAATGAGTTGACTAGATAGAAAGTAAGATATCTGACTCAAAATGAAGCATCCTCATCATTCCACCAAACAAGTTTTATTGATGCTTTGATCTTTGTGTAAGATATTCCTGTGGTGTCAATTTAATGCTTCTGTATGACCCCTATTTCAAGCAAGCTGCTGGAGTTATATTGTCCCACCATATTCTCCCCAGATTCTCCTGAACCCTCTTCCCCTTTTCCCCATTCTGGAAGCAGAGTCAAATCAATACCTCCTTTAAGAAAAAAGAGGATAAAAGAGCAAAA
>NW_025360863.1:0-5652 GCF_016433145.1 Gracilinanus agilis
AAAGGTGGGGTTTTTTGTTTGTTTCTTTTGTTTTCCCCTTTCTTAATAATTTTTTGGTGCTTCTCATAAGTTCTGTGTTTGGGCACCAAAATTTATGTTTAAGTCAGGTCTTTTCTTTAGGAATGCTTGGAAGTCTTCTATTTTATTAAATTACCATACTTTTCCCTACAAAAATATAGTTAGTTTGTTGGGTAGTTGATACTTGTTTTCCAGAATATCATATTCCATGCCTTCTAGTCCTTCAGTGTGGATGCAGCCAGGTCCTGTGTTATCTTATCTGTGGTACCATGGCATTTGAATTGCTTCTTCTTAGCTGCTTATAATGTCTTTTCCTTGGTTTGGTAGTTCTTGAATTCCTGGGAGTTGTCAATTGGGAATTAAATGCAGGAGGAGATCTGTGGATTCTTTCAATCTCCACTTTTCCCCTCTTATTCAAGAATGTCAGGGCAGTTTTCTTGGATAATTTCCTGTCCAAAAAATGTCTAGTCTTTTTCTTTTGTCATGATCTTCTGGGAGTCCAATAATTCTTAAATTGTCTCTCCTGGATCTTTCTTCAAGGTGTGTAGTTTTATCAATGAGGTGTTTCATATTTTCCTCAATTTTTTCATTCTTTTAATTTTGTTTTATGGACTCCTGCTGCCTTGTGAAGTCATTTGCTTCTACTTGTTGGATTCTAATTTTTAAGGACTGAATTCCATCCCTGGCTTTTTGGTCATACTTCTCCTTCTGGTCTGATTTACTTTGTAGTTAATTTTTTTACTTTCTTTGCCTCATTTTCAAGCTGGTCAATTCTGGCTTTCAAGACACTATTGTCTTGTTTTAGTCCATGTGCCTCTATGTCCAGATGACTTATTTTGCTTTTTAAGTTCTTTCCCCAATTGTCTTCAGCTTCTCTTTTTTTGAATTGTGTTTTGAGTTCTTCCAAAGCCTGTGTCCAATTTGCTGGAGTTTCTACATTTTTCTTGGTGTTACTTGATCCTCCTCTGTTCCATTTGCTCATTGTTCATTAACTGTATAGAAGCTGTTGATTGAAATTTCTATTTTTCTTTTTCTGTTGTTTACTCATATTTTTTCCTTCTTTCCCCCGTCATTGGCTATAATCTTGCTCCTCTGTTTATTTTCTGGATATATGGATTTGGGCTATTCTGTCCTAAAGGGGCTTTTTCTCTGCTCTGCTGATTGACTAAATTAGGCTGATGGAATATTAATGAGCACTGTGGTCAGATCTTCCCCAGCTGGCAGCAGAAGGTGAAGGTGAAGGTGAAGACATGGAGGTTAAAAGGAGCTGTGCTTCCCACCCTGCTATCAAAGTATTCTGTAGCAGTTTCAGTCTTTGCTCAGTAAAATTAGTCAGCAAGACTCTCATAGCAGTAGATGGGGGAGGGGTATTGCATATTGAGCTTCTCTGCTCTCTGAAGGCTTCTTAAGTCAGGGCAGAGCTGATCTCTGGAGCTGGATGTGCCCTGAGGCCAAAACCTGGAGAAGAGGATGACCACAATGGAGGTTTGGGCTGCAACTAGGCTGCCCTCTCCGCACTTCTCCAACTGCATCCCTGCCAACTGTGGTCAACTCCCTGAAACTGGCACAGCTGTGGCAGCAAGGCACTCCCTCCAAGGTGGAACCCTGACCCCAAGATTCCAGTGACCAACAGACTCTGAATAATAGGTGGGGGGGAGGTCTTAGGATCTTCCTTCTTTCTTTTCCTTAAACCCTGGAAGTCAGGCATTTTTCTGTCCTCTGGAAGAACTTTGTTTTTTATTGCTGTGGAAGGGTTTTCAAGGAGGTTTGACCTTTGCTGCATCTAAGCAGCCATCTTGACTTTGCCTCTCTTAGACATTTTTGATGAGGGGAAAAGTTATGTCCTCAGGAGTGACTCCTTTTGCTCCTAAAGATCTGAGGAGATAAGGAGGTAGTATAGACTAATTGATTTCTTCCTTGAGATAAAAAGCTGCCCAATTCCCTGGGCCTATGGCAATAACAAAATGTCCTTAAGATCTTATTCTGAAATCCTAAATAGGTTTTCATGCCCTAATGAGGTCTAGCATGGATGTTCACCCTGAGAAGAACAAATTAATTATATTCGCTCAACACACCTGCCTCTCTTTTACTAGTAATATTTGTGAACAATTTCTATAATTATTGATAGTAAACATTTTTGTTTATATAATTTTAAAGTAAATTTGTAATAGCACATAGTAAAAATGAGAAACATGAAGAAAATGTCAAAAGACAGACATTGAAATACAGCTTTAAGACAAGGAGATGGGGAGAAGTAAAGAGAAAGTGATTTAGACATTTTATTGCAGGTTTAAACAGAGTGATACTTTAAACTAAATTCAACATTTTAAAGTATTGATTTAATTTTCTCATTTCTTTTTAGCTCTTTTTGAGCTTCAGCATCACCTTCAACTTTTGAATGATCAGAACCATACTTCCATTCAATGTCTACATCCTGAATCATAATATGCAGCTTAGTGAATTGGTCATTGTGGACACCATCCTAATTTTACCTTGTTTCCCATTTCTTTTCCTTCTAGTTGTTCATCTATTCATTCGCATCTTTGGTGAAAAGTTGGTTTTCTCTGTACGCAATGAATTTCTCAGTGTTTGGGGACCTTCCTTGCTCAATTTTTTTGGCAACTGCTTCCAGTCATGTTTTTTGGACTCTTGTCCAGAATGTATTCACTCTGAATTTTTGCTCCTTAGTTGTTCTTTCTTTTTACACAGTTTAGTTACTATATATATTGCTTTCCTATTTCTGCTTATTTTACTTTATATCAGTTTATATTAATTTTTTCATAATTCTCTATATTTAAGCAAATCAATTCTTATACCATAATGCTATTCATTACATGACCACAATCTATTTATCGGTTCTTCAACTGATGAACATCTATTTTGTTTCCTATTCATATTGAAATTTTCCTTGTATTATAAGGAATAGACTCCCTAATTCAAAAGATTTACACATTTTATTTATTTCCATAATTCAGAATTACTTTCCAAAATGGTTGTGCCAATATTCATATTTCACTGCTTATTCTTATGTATTGATATGCCCATATTTTCAGACCCCCTCCAACTGAGTATTGCTATTTTTTAAATTTTTCCAATTTTCAGGGTGAAGTTAATGATTTATAGAATGTGGACCAATCTGTCTGAATTATTCTTCTAAGAAGTGGTTGTTCATATACTCAGAGTACTTATCTATAGGAAAATGGTTTTAAATATATGTATATATGTGCATCTATATTATATGCTTTTGTATACACTTTTTTATATTATTGTTAAAAAACAATTTACTAATTGTTACTGTTAAACACAAAGCGGGTATAGATAGGATAGACAGGAAGGTGCTTCTATAAGTTGGGCCTGATAAGCTGGCCCAAGATCATAAGGTGGTAAATGGATCTAGGCTGAGTGGGATAGTGATGCCTGGGTGGCCCCCCAATGTGTGCTGGCAACCACCAGGGCTTATGGATGATCAATTCAGCTAAGCACTTGACCCCACTAACAGTGCCCAAGCCAAAGTTATTGAGGGAGAAGCTGTATGTATTGTTCAACAGCTCCTCTGGTTCCTTGGCTTGGGGTTAGGTTAAATGATAAAAGTTAGTTATGGGCTAGTTGTTGGTATTTGAATGGATAATGCTAACTGACTTCGATGTTGATAAATCCTTTTCCCCTTTGGCTGTGGTTATTCACTTGCCCTTGGAATGAATGCCTGTCCTCACTTGAATCAAGTTTGAAACAGGGTTTAAGGCTTTGGCTCAAAGGGCTTAGGAAAGAGGATAAGGAAAAAGGTTTGGGGAATGGCTATGCTATATCTAATGAGAGTTAAAAATTATCTAAATCAATGAGCATCAGGTTGGTATTTGGCTGGAGATTCTTCTCCCCCTCACAGAGGGTCAGATCCAGCTGTGGTCTAGATCAAAGGGAAAGAAGGGATAGTGATAATCTTCTTGACAGCTGTGTTGTTGTTATCTCTCAGCTCTGTTAGTAATAGGTGAATGAACTTCTAAAGGCAATAGGTATGGATGCTGGATCTGCAGGTCTATAGTTCTACCCACCCGTCACCACCCTCTCCCTCCAGAATTTCCCTTCTCAAGATTGAAACCAAGAATGGCTGAGCCCCTGGGCTTTTATAGAGATGGTACCAATTGTCTTTTGCCCTTGGCTCATGCCATCTGGGTAAATTCCAAGTTCTGTAACCAATGATCTGTCACTCAAGCTGTTCTCCATGTTTTTCCAGAAGTTATCTATAACATTACATGTCTTGGATATATAATATTTATACAACATATGTATATAATATATTATAATAATAATATAGAATGACAGGATGACATAGAATAATATAATACTTAATCAAATCAATCTAAAATAGTTATATATTATTATATATAATATATTATATATAATGTTATTATATATGATACATATAGTTATATGTATCATATGTAATTAAATAACAATATTATCATTGTTTTTATATTGGTACAGAATAGAAATAAGCACTGAATAGTCTTCCTGCTTTTTAAAATTTCCTTTATTTCTTTAAATGTTACTTTGTAACTATATCCATACGAGTTTTTTATATACCTTGATAGGTTGATCACATGATATTTTATGCATTTTTTACTTATTTAGAAGTTTTTTATATTTTACTTATTTAGAAGTTTTTACATTTTTATTATATTACTTTTTGGTTTTTTATTATGTAGAAATTCAATTAAAAATTGAGAGCTCATTTAATAACCTGTTAGTTTGTTGAAGCTATTAATTGTTTCAATTAATAATTTTGCTAACTCCTTAGAATTTTACAAGTATATTATCATATCACCAGAAAACAGAAATATATTTTATTTCCTTCTTACCTATACTCATGACTATAATATTTTTCTTTTGTCTTATGTAATTACCCAAACTATATCAAATAGTAGTGAAAAGAATGGAAATCTTGACATTACTCCTATATTTTCTTGATTCCTATGTTAATTCATTCAGTACTCACAATAGTCCTTTAAAGTCAGCCTGATTATTACCCTCATTTAAAGAAAAAGGTTTCTAGAGTTTAAGTGGCCAATCTAATGTAATAAAGTTACTATCAGTCATTCATCATGTCAGTTATCATTTTTAAGCACCTACTATGTTCTAGACACCATGCTGATTCCTGGGTATAGAAAAAGCCAAAAAAAATCTGTTTCTTAAATGGGAAAGGATCTACTTCTATAAAAATATTTGGAGCTGCTCTTTTGTGGTGGCAAAGAATTAGAAACTAAAGGATACTCATCAGTTGGGAGTAGATGAACAAATAGTGGTATAGGATGGTGATGGAATACTATTATGCCTTAAAGAATGATGAGTAGGATGATTTCAGAAAGCTGCAAACACATATGTGAACTGACGCACAGTGAAATCAGCAGAACCAGGAAAATATTATACACAGTTAACTGCAATACTGCGGAATAATCAAATGTGATAGAGTTAGCTACTTTCAGCAATACGATCCAGCACAATTCTGAGGGTCTTCTGACAAAGAATACTATCCACCTCCATAGAAAAAAACTGTTGGAATAAGAATGCAAGTGAAAGCATATGATTTTTCATTTGTTTATTTGTGTATATGTTTTGGGGTTTTGGTTTTATAAGATT